>NW_015537986.1:356715-396570 GCF_001515605.1 Sinocyclocheilus anshuiensis
TAAATTAGTTTTTTTGAAGATTGAACACCCTTAAAAAGTAACTATTTGTATTAAAAGCAGACTGTATTTACTGTATTTGACAATATAAGATGGTTCTTTCTTTCTGTCAGGCTGGCTACATGAGCTGGGCAGGCGTTTGGACAAGCCCTATTTCAACAGTACAGTTGGTGGTCCTTCGGTTCGCAGTGCCTACATCGCCTCTCTGTATTTCACCTTGAGCAGTCTGACCAGTGTGGGCTTCGGCAACGTTTGTGCCAACACTGATGCTGAGAAGATTTTCTCTGTTTGTACTATGCTCATTGGGGGTAAGCAGTAACTTCCACAGTATTCTAGACAATTTGATTTGTCACGATGTGCTGCTGCATTTTAAAAGTTTTTGATAATTGCTTACGCACAATTTAAAAAAAAATATATAGCTCCTTTTTTCAAAACTCTATAGACAAAACATGAAAACACACACACAACATGAAAAATGTCAAACATTCATTAAACACCATTTTACAGTTTTCCCCAATTATTTGCATGTTTACTGAATCTTTGGCCCATTGTCCCAAAATTCTTAACACAGCTGCCAAACCTCAAACACAAATTTCAAAAATCAAACCCTACAAATGGTTTTATTTTCTTTATTTTTTGTTTCCATTGACTAAATCTCACATATCTTGATATTCAGATGAAATGACAAAATTTCAAAACAGTGTCTTCTTGTAGGATAAGGAGACTCATGAATAGTTATGTGACACAGACATGTCATCAAAGCACTACAGTGCTTCAAAATGTCACATTCTGTGACACCGACACAATGTAGATTTGAAATCTGGACAGAAAGAAGAATTTAAAAAAATCCCGAAATGAACAACTTTTCTATAAATAATTAACATAGTTAACATCATCTTCTATGATGGGCAACACAAACATCTCTGCTAATGTCTCAGAAAATGTAGATTAGATTTTCCCCACAACCTGAAAACAGTTAAACAAAGCAATAATTCTCACCATGTGAACAAACCACTCACCAATGAGTCAGACTTTATAATAACGGCCACAAACAAGTTCATGGACTTTTTTCATTGTACTGTACATGTTTACGTGTTTAACATTACATTTTTAACATTAGCCTGCCTGTTTAATACCCTTATTTCTAGTTTGTTAGATTGTGAATCAGATTGGTTGTTTCTCTTACACAGCTCTCATGCATGCTGTGGTGTTTGGGAATGTAACAGCCATCATCCAGCGCATGTACTCACGTCGCTCACTATATCACACGCGCATGAAAGATCTGAAGGACTTCATTCGTGTTCACCGGCTGCCACAGCAGCTAAAACAACGCATGCTGGAATATTTCCAGACCACCTGGTCTGTGAATAATGGCATTGATGTCAATGAGGTGAGAAAGTGCTTGGCATTATCAAGTGCTTCTTTTTTCTTATTTATTTACATTTTATGTAAAATTGTTTTAGTCTGTGCAGAAATATCTTTTTTTTACCGCATGTGGTATATCAACGCACCATCCAAGGTGTTGGGGAATATTACTTAAATATAACATGTTACATTATTGCATAACTCCAAACAAAACATTATGCTACTTTTTCATTTAAAAGTGTATGCATGGTCTGTTTCTCTTTACACTGCAAAAGTAACATAGAAGTCACATGCATTATTTTTTACCACAAGAAGGTGTGTTTACGCAGATTTTTAATCATAGCCAGTGTTGAGTAGATTACTTACATATTGTAGTTCATTACTGGTTACAAATTACTTCACAAAAAAATTTAATGTAATGTATTAGATTATGCATTTTAGGTTATATAATCTAACAACTTTTTGATTACTTTTAGGTTACTTTTGGCCTAACTCATTTATCACTGTTTAGTACAATATTGATAAAAATACAAAAAGAAAGAAAATATATTCCATTCTTTGTTGTCAATAACATGAAGTGTATTAAACATTGCATTGCATCAGGGTTTCCCAAACTGACAGTTGTAATAGCACTGCAGGGGGTTGAGAGATGATGAAAAACAAATAATTGATTAAATCTTAAAAATGTAAAATTAAAATAAATAATTTAAAAATAAAACCAATCAAAAATAAAATGTACTAAAAAAGATGAAATATTTTATTTGTTTACCTGCATGTCCTGTCTGACCATTAACCAACACCAGAGAACTACAGTGGAGCTCAAAATTTGAGAACAACCAACAATTTCCTACATTTCAAAGTCACTGCTTAGTCCTAACAGGCGTAAAAGCACAGTTTTAAGCATATTTCATGAATTAAAGGTGGGGTAAGCGATTTTTCAAAAACGCTTTAGAAAACTGATTCGGGCCGACTAGCAAAACAAACTTATAGCCAATCAGCAGTAAGGGGCATGTCTACTCGTGATGTGGAGGAGAGAGCTTTCAGTGCACAGGATGGACATTAGCCGAGCCGAGCGACAGAAAGATAGAGATGGCGGATAAAAAACAAAAGAGGAAAACGTCTGCGGAACAAAAGAAGGCTTAAGACAATAAGGCAAGAAGTAGGACCCGTGTAAATATTGGATCAGCTTTCCAGCGCTGGAGAGAACTCAAGGAGAAGAAGGCCTGCGATCGGACGACGAGGTTGCTTTGTTTCTTCTCGATAGGTGAGTAACACCGTGTCTGCTCCGCAACAGCTAAAGTCTGTCTAGTACACTGGACGCGACAAAGCGACCGTTGAAAATCATTTGAAATTTGTGTCAATACGTCATGAATAGAACACAGCAGCAGTTTTCTGTCGGTGATTTCCAGTGTAGACCATAGATATTTATATATATCTATGGTGTAGAGGGCATCACTGATTATAATGAGTTCTATAGTATTTTGTCGCGCCGCACCACTCGCGTACGGTGTAGACACGGTGTAACATTGGTTTTGTTTTGTTTCACAGAACTAATCGTTGCCTGGGTTGCGTATGTAGCCTATGTGTGGGGCGGAGCTAGCAAAATAGGGGTGAGACCCTTTTGGGGTAGGGGCGTGTTTGTTTTGGTGATTTCAAATGTCAACATTGGCTACCAGAAATCACTTACCCCACCTTTAAATATATTCTGAAGCACAGTACAAAACGCTTAAATTAGATATTTGAAAAAGAACACTGATCAAAATTAGAAAACACTTTCAGATACCTCCCAGTTATTGATGTTAATCTGGCACCTCGTGCTAATTTCCTTAATTAACGGTTCAGCACTTCAGCGGCATTCAATGTCTCGACATTTAAGAGAATTTGGATGGAAAGCCCACTCCCTCTCATCAGCAGAAAGAATCAAAAGGCTAGACTAACCTTTGCTGAGGAGTGAGGAGAGAGGAGAACTGGTCCAAAGTTCACTTCAGTGATGAAAGCAAGTTTAATTTATTTTGGTTTGATGGGAAACATTATGTTTGTTATCAAACTGGGGAAAGACTGAACCCAAAGTGCGAAAAGAAGTCAGTGAACAGTGGAGGAGGAAGTGTCATGGTTTGGGGGATGTTTTCTGCAGCAGGAGTTGGGCCTCTTATACAGCTACATGGCAGAGTAAATGCAAATGTTTATCAGAACCTCCTATGGCAACATGCAGTTCCTTCACTGCGTTCATGCAGAACAATGCCCCCTGTCACACAGCAAAACAAGTAAAGCAGTTCCTTTTAAAATAATGAAATAATGAAACACTAAAATAATGAAATGGGCAGCCCAGAGTCCTGATCTAAACTGAAAATCTCTGGAAAATCCTTGGTGACAAAGTTATGGATAAGAAACCCACTACAGTCACCGAACTCTGGAAGAGACTGGAAAAAGAGTAGACCAAGATCACACCAGAGCAGAGTGAGAGACTATGTCCTGTGGCCGCAAATGTGCTGAAGTCATTCAAAGCAAGGGCCTGTACACTTCCTACTAATTTTTACTGTAACCTTTAGAAATTGTAGTTTTAATCTTTCTTCGTGCTACAGTCATTGCTGTTCTCTAATTTTGATCACTGTGTTTTCCACAAAATAAAGGGTTTTTGTCGAAGTGCCTTGGTTATTTTGTAAAACACTGTTCTACTAGAATGGTATAGCCACAACTAAAATTCCTTCAAATTTTGAACGATGAAGATTATATTATTTCTGAAGTGTTCATAAATTGTTCTCTAATTTTGTATGAGCTTGCAAATGTGTGGTTAAATTTGTTAAAATATTAAGTAAAATCTCAGAGGTTCCTCAAATAAAAAGGGGTGAAAGGAGTTCAGCTAATTCATCTTAAGATGTTCTAATTGATTAAGTGGTGCTTTTGTCCCCAAATTCTAAAGCCGTGTGATGTGGATGAAGGTCTAGGCCCTCCATCAGTCACAGATTCAAATATGTTCTGCAATCATGACAGATCCCCATGTTTGGTGAAGCTTAGCACTGTTAGGCACATGTTGCAGGAAAATCCCAGGACTGTAGCAGGACAAAAGAGTTTTGATGCCAGATTTCTTATTATCAGATCGTGCCTCCACACAGAATAGCCAACTATAACAGCATGGTGTTCTTATATGGCAGCTACACAAAGTTTGGGCACTGATGGGGTGAAACCAGCATCCATCACTGTTGAAATGTAAACACACTCTAACTCAGAGCATAGAGCCTAGTGCTTATAGTAACTACCACCTTACCAACTGAGATAACCCAGTAAACAGTAAAAGATGATCCTGGTAAACTCTGCTGAGTACGTAGAAACTGAAACGTAGGCTGCACAGCTCTGGATGTCATATTGTGTCTTGCACAAAACCTCTGATCTAATCATAGAGTTTGTTCAGAGTGCAAATGCTGCTCAATTTCTGTGGGGCAATTCCCTTCCCTTCGAACGCATCCCTAGATTTGTATGTAATGCTGAACAATCAGCATATGAGAGTACGCATCCATTAGATTCTCAGACATAAACCAGCTCTCAGTATGGGTGTGTGATAGGATTCGTTTATGAGAAACCATTTTGAATGGGCACCATGGAAAGTGCCGATTCAATTGTCTTACGTAGGTCCAGAATGGGTTTCACCACCTAGCCAGAACTGAGAGAAACTGCAACACATTCGCGTGACAGGATAACGGGCACAGAGGCTCGTTCATGAGATAAGGCTGAGTGGCACTCACTTGTGAAGAGGAAGAGCCCTTTGTTAAAAGGAGCCTGTTTGTCTCGCACCAAGTGTTTTTTTCACCAGGTTTGGCCTCCTCTGCAGAGTTTGAACCCCAGGTGAAGGGATTTTGGTAGAAAGCTAGCTCAACATGACTGTGGTTGAATTGTGCCGAAACACTCAGAAAAGTCTTCCATAGTGACACTGAGCAACCCACTAACGCTATTTACACAGCATCGCAGATACAGTATCTTTGATGGACAGGCCAAGATGATGATCAAGGAACACCTAGCTGCTAAAAGACTGTACAACTGCTTGTATGCTGTGCACACCAAATCTGTTGTGTTGTATGGCTCCTAAAAGAGCTCAGGGTCCTGTCTTTACTTGGCAGAGTTTGGCTAAGGACACTTGATTTGATAAGTGACACAGAGTGTGTAAGAGCATTCATTTAACAACAACCTTACAAAACGTAACTGGAGGAGGATGGATGGAGGAGGATAAGCGGGAGGATGGAGGGGGGAGGGGATCAAACATCATAAAATCCAGTCTGTCTTTAAGAAGCGCAGCTCAATTCCAGCTGCATCAAAGACCGACAATTAAGAAGTGAGCTACAAAGAAGGTTAGGAAATACAGAAGAGTGACCCAGCATGCCTGTCAACAATAATGCCTTTGCATCACCCTAGCAATCACATAGCATAGCAACAGCCTAATTATGTCATTGCAACCATAAAGAACACCCTAGCAATTGCATAGTAATGCTCTACCAAAGACCCAGAACATCCTAACAACCCTTTTTTGGTCATTTGCATGCTAATAAGCAACTAGTTAATAGTGCGAATTGGTCCCCAAAAATAAAGTGTTACCTGTTTTTTTGTATAATTGTCTGAACCTTCAAACCTTTTAAATCTTTTTTTAAAAAGTCTTAAAAACCAAAAAAAAAAGTTTTAAGGGGAAAAAAAATTATTTCTATTATTTATTGTTCATTTCAAACAATGGTAAAGAAGATTTTATGTTGTTGTTTTTTCTGCAGCTCTTGCATGATTTTCCTGATGAGTTGCGTGCTGATATTGCCATGCACTTAAACAAAGACATCCTGCAGCTGCCTGTGTTTGATGGTGCTAGTAGGGGCTGCCTGCGCTCGCTCTCCCTCCATATCAAAACCACTTTCTGTACACCGGGGGAATATCTCATCAGACAGGGGGACGCGTTGCAGGCCAACTACTTTGTCTGTTCTGGGTCACTGGAGGTTCTAAAGGACAACATGGTCTTGGCTATTCTGGGTTTGTAACATGTCTTTATTGCTTTTCTACCTTTTGACTTGTTATTTGGACATTATGTATATTGATTATCCTTCTGAACGCTACAGTACATGTTGATGGAATGTTTCAGGTGTACAGCTGTCCATTACCACAGCAACTACTTTCGACTCTTCTCCAGTTCATGAAAACAAACTAAAATCATGTTTACAATAACAAACTTAGGAGCAATTGTGCCAGACACATTAAAAGTACAAACATTAAGTTTATATTAATTATTTTTTTCTAAAAATGTCTGTCGTTTGAACTGTACAGTTGTAGTGGGATTACTGGTCTATGTGGTCTACAGTACAACTACCGTATTATACAGTGGTAAACAGAAGATTGATATGAAAATGAATTGTAATAGAGTATTTGATTTTATTCAGTGTTGATGTCATTACAGGAAAAGGAGATCTGATTGGCTCAGACCTGCCTGGCCAGAATCATGTGATCAAGACGAATGCAGATGTAAAGGCACTGACATATTGTGACCTGCAGTACATCAGTATGAAAGGTTTAAGTGATGTTCTTGAACTATATACCGAGTATGCCAGCATCTTTACTACTGACATCCACCAAAACCTCACATACAATCTGAGAGAGGGCAGTGAGACTGAGGTAAGACTACAATCTCTCAACACACATATTTACTTACATAGTAAACCAAACCATTCATTATCACTATCACAGCTGTCACATCAAAATTAGCTAATCCACTGTGCTTGTATGACTGGCTTGGGCCCAAGACTTGGCTCAAGCTCCGAAAAACAAAAACAAAAAAAGTCTCTTTTGGAAAAAGACAGATGGACTTAATTTATGCAGCGATCTGTAGGCTAACCACAAGTTCCACTCTTTAAAGAAATGGTAACCAGAGAACTTAAACAGAAATACAAACATTACTGACCTCACTCTTTCATTTGAATTATGGGATTTACTTTACTACAGCTGCCATCTTGGGCGTTCCAATTTTTCTCATTCACTGTAATTAAAGAGTGGTCTGTCTCAGCTGTACTGTACAGTCTCTGACCTATCCCCTGGTGTCATTTCTTTCTCCTTGCAACAGAACTACCCAGACTCCAGTGCAACAACTGAGAATAAGTGTCCATCCTTTGTAGAAAAGGCTGATGATCCAGACAAGTACTTCCATGTCCCACCTGCTTCCAATACATGCCGAAATCTTCTTCTGCCCAATCTAAGCAGCCCAGTACGACGTACATCACTGGGGAATCTTTTAGGGGAAGAGTTACTGCAGTTCAACACCCTGCGACGGTGTCGTTCACCTGTCAGGGGCTGGAGTCCAAACCCTTCCCCCAAACATCAGACCAAAGTACAGAAACAAACCCATCCTCCCTCATCTACACCCAAATCCACCCATAGGACACAGACAGATTCTGGAGGTACAGGACGCAAACCTGCCAAACTGCTCATCCCCACTCTCAACTGCTTTGGACCACCAGATCTTAGTCCAAGGTAACATTCTTAGACAGTATTTTCTACTTAAAAGGATGCAACATTTTGACATTTATGCCATAGATCAACAAAACGTGATTTGCTACTTGCTGTGAAAGGAGGACTTAAAGGGATAGTTCACCCAAAAATGAAAATTCTGTCATTAATTACTCACCCTCATGATGTTCTAAACCCGTAAGACCTCCGTTCATCTTCGGAACACAAATTAAGATATTTTTGATGATTTCTGAGAGCTCTCTGACCCTCCCATAGACAGCAATGTAATTACCACGATCAAGGTCCAGAAACGTAGCAAGGAGGTCTGTAAAATAATCCATGTGACATCAGGGGTTCAACCGTAATTTTACGAAGCTACGAGAATACTTTTTGTACGCAAAGAAAACAAAAATAACGACTTTATTCGACATGTTTGCGTTCAGTGGATATTCTCCAAAATGGCACCAGGGTAATGCGGAGACGAATTGTTAAATAAAGTCATTCTTTTTGTTTTCTTTGTGTACAAAAAGTATTCTCGTAGCTTCGTAAAATTACGGTTGAACCCCTGATGTCACATGAATTATTTTACCGATCTCCTTGCTACGGTTCTGGACCTTGATCGAGGTAATTACATTGCTGTCTATGGTCAGAGAGCGCTCAGAAATCATCAAAAATATCTTAATTTGTGTTCCAAAGATGAACGGAGGTCTTACGGGTTTAGAACGACATCGTTCATCTTCGGAACACAAATTAAGATATTTTTGATGGAATCTGACAGCTCTCTGACCCTCCCATAGACAGCAAGGGTACTTCCTCGATCAACGTCTAGAAACGTAGCGTCACCCTGGTGCCATTTTGGAGAATATCCACTGAACGCAAACAGCGAATGCTATTCTGTGTCAGCTGCGTCATGTGGATACTTTGTTTTCGTTCAAATCAAAGTGTAAACAACGTAGAAAAAGTATCCACATGACGGAACATGCACAGAACGTACATTCTTCACTGGTGGTGGCAGTAAGCAGTATTCATATTTTTTGGGTGAACTAACTCTTTAAAGCCGTGACACCAAACTGTCATCAAAGAACTAGCGGCGATGAAAGCCAATTGTGCTGTCAACTTCACGTCAACTGCATCTGGGCCAAAAAGGTGCACTTGAACACACTGCACAGAACGTACATTCTTCACTGGTGGTGGCAGTAAGCAGTATTCATATTTGTCATTCCAAAAAGGTCACCAAAACTAGGACTGCGGATATACAAACCGTAAACAAAGCAGCACTTGTTTACCATTCTAAGTATGCTTATTGTTGGTCTTCACTTTCTTCATTCCATACGGCCATGTCATTTGAAAATATTTGCACATTGGAATGCTCAGGTAAAATTAGAACAGCCTTCAATGTCTGCCCTGTTGACTTTGTCGTTTGCTCGCTTTCATCACTTTTGTTTTTCTTCCCGTGCTCTGGTTCCCTAAGCTGAAAATCAGAGAGATCTGTCTCAGTGACTTCCCAAAGGCGACTCAAAATGCTCAATCGTCCAAAACTTTGCCAAACAGGATCCAACTAGTACAGACAGTGGTGAACACATAGCAAAAACTGAGCTGACAGATGTTCAGTGATGGCTTGTCACTGACTGACAGTTGACTGTTAGCTTGGTGTGTTAGCCTTAGGCTTTCTTATTGTGAAGAGCGGAGTTGCCTACCCCTGTATAAATACAGGATGAGACAGTATGAATCGATATTTGCATGTTATTGAGTACTTTAAAAAGTATTATAAATACTTTATATTTTACTATTTTTATACATTATAAAAATATTTGTGAATAACAGTCTCTGACTTGTGGCTTTTCATAGAGTTGTAGATGGAATTGAGGACAACGGACATGTGTTTCGTTTTAATGTGGAGGACACCACGGCCAAAACTAGTACAGTGACATCACTGGGTAATAAGACACTGGACGGTAAGGATATTTTATTCTTAGTATCTAAGTAACATACCATATTGGTCAGTTGGGTCATTGCATCTTTGTTTTAATGCAGGGTCTGGTCAGGTGAATGCGTCACTGCTTCAGGATACAAAGGAAGTGAAAGAGACCATTGACCAACTCAACAAGAAGGTGCAGTGACAATCTCATTCCTAAAGACAGAGACATTAAATCCTTCTAAAATGTTCCTATTTACAGTATAAACTCAGAAATCATAATTATGACGAGGTGTACTCAAGTGAAAAATAAAGGACAAAAATTAAGTTTGCAACTGATGGTTTATTTGTGTTTTATGATTCTCATGTTTATATATACTCTAATACAATATTTTAATGCAACTCATTCCAGATGGGCAACCTGAAACAGGAAGTGTCAATTCTAACAAAGGATCTGCATCACATAATGCACCTACTGCAAGCACAGATAGCAGTTCGCCATTACACAGCACCTTTGTCCTCCTGTCCCTATGGAGTCCACATGATGTCCAGTTCTTCTATCAGTATGTCTCCAGCGTATATCTTGGGTTCCAGCATCCACATGCAGCACAAAGACCATGTTGTCCCTGAGGGTCTCCTGGCATCCACATCTTGGAGTCACAGCCGACCTGGTAGTATGGCCACAAACTACCTGTAGCTTTTTTTTTTTTTCATTGATGCAACCATCTGTATTTTTGTATACAAGTTGGCAGAGATGTTACAAAGTCTTCATCATTAATTTATTAAAATGTTTCTCTGGTATGTGCAGGTGGATCTGGTTTCTCTCAGCACACTGAGAAACAGGGACACTTTCACCAGCATGAGCCTAAACAACCCTCTCCTGTCACAGCAAATGAGCCCTGTTCCCATGACTGGAGTTCTTTGTACACCTCAATTCCCTCCAATATCAGCCACCATCACTTATCTACTGGCTCCTCTCTCCTTAGCATCAGCCCAGGAACCCAGGGGCCAACACCTGGAGAAAGCCCCCGAGCAGAGGGCTTATCACTGGGCATTTGTGCCGGAGATAGAGCCCATGCCAGTATCAGCCAGTCACACCCTGTTTTGCATACATTAATTCCTCAAACATTGGGCAGTTCATCTTTTTCTTGCAAGGTCACGCCAAGCTCGTATTCACACCTACACCTTTCCACAGAACCAGCATTTCCCTACCCCAGTCCAACCGAGGATGAAGAGCACAGGACTCCAGAGGTGGCCCTCAATCAGAATGTGGTACCTTCCACTTTCCTACAAGATAATTCTCCACCCTCTCCAAAGGAATCGATTGTAGTTCACTCATCTCTTGAGGAATCATCTGAAGTAGAGCACACCAGTCGGGAGAGCCTACTGGGTAATCAAAGGCTGGGCCAAGATAGTGAGACATGAGAGAGAAGTTCTAGCGGGTCCTGTGTAGGAATTTGTAGCCAATCTGAGAGCTCAGAGACCACATGGTGCCTGGATCTGATGGACTGACAATGAGGAATGACTATAATCAACCCTGCAACCAAATTTCTGTTTGAATTTTAACACCATTTTCCTTTCATTATGAATTTCAAAAGTTCATGAGTATAAAGAGAAAAAGCTGCTCAGCAGTTAATCATCTGGACCATCACCGAATCCCTTTTCCACCAACAGGGTGTCTCTCTCGGTCACAGATCCAGTGCCTGATCGGAAACTTTTCCTGTTCCACCACAGAAAAGGGCAGTAATGGTGTGGAAGAACTGGCACCAAACCAACTTCTAAAACCTGCTAGTCTTAACCAAGAAATCACAAAATGTTAGAGGCCGGGGCCTGGATGTGCTTACCAAGTAAGTTTTTTAAAAACTAGAATATCTCTCACACATACACATACACACACACAAAACTAAATCATTCTCATTATAATCAGTGAAGCTATTATCACTTTATCTATATTCATTTTTCTGGTAAATACACCATAATTGCTGTACACACAGCCAGCTTTCCTTGTTTTTATTGTTAAAGGGATAATTCACTCAAAAATGAAAATTGTGTCATTTACTCACCCTCTTGTTTTTCCAAACCCATAAGACTTTTGTTCATCTGCATAACACAATTGAAGATATTTGTAAGTCTCTCATCATTTTTGTCAATCCATTTAAAGTTCAAGCGATCACAATTTTCAAGCTTCAAAAAAGTTCAGAAAGACACTGAACTTATGACCAGTCCATATGAATGGAGTGGTTTAATCCAAATCTTCCGAAGAGATGCGATATGATGAACAGATTTAATTCTGTCTTTTATGCATATATATATAGCTCTGGAAAAAATTAAGAGACCACTCTAATTTTTTCTTAAATCAGCATCTCCACATGACACACAGACACACTTCATTCTGCTTAATGAAGTACTGATTAGGTGATCGCCTCAACCAAATCTCATTTAACGAGGAAAAGTATAAAAACCACTGCTGTGGTCATCACTATCCTCTTGCAATAGGGATCAGCTGGATGGCAAAACAGTGCTAGTAGTACCTCAAAAATAATTGGAATCAAATAACTATTGACCATAACAAAATAATTAAAAAGATAAGTTTTGAGTGAAGAAGGATTCAATTCTGGCTATACTGGCAGAGGGACACAGTGAGGTTGCTTCCATCCTTAAAATTTCAGACAGCGGTTCAAGCTGCAGATATTGGGGACAACAAAGCTACAGACCAGCAGAGAGCGAAAGCGACTCTCCACTGACTGAAATGACCACCAACTCATCTGAATGTCACTCAACAACCGTAGGATGACATCAAGTAACGTACAAAAAGAATGGCAAACGGCAGCTAGGGTGAAGTGCACGGAGAGAACAGTTTGAAACAGGCTCCTGGGGGCAGAGCAATGCTAGAAAAACGCCCTTCATCAATGAGAAGCAAAGAAGAGCCAGGCTGAGGTTTGCAAAAAAAGACCATAAGGATTGGACCATCTCGGATGAGTCCAGTTTTAAGCTTTGCCCAACACCTGGTTGTTTAATGGTTAGAAGGAGACCTGGAGAGGCCTACAATCCACCCACTGTGAATCAAGCCACGTACAGTACAAGGTTGTTCTTCTGCTCTGACAATGTTGGTTTTTCCAGCAGGACAATGCTCCATTCCACAAAGCCAGGTCAATCCAGGTGTGGATGGAGGTCCACCAGATCAAGACCCTGTAATGGCCAGCCCAATCTCCAGACCTAAACCACATTGTGATCAAGAGGAAGATGGATGGTAACAAGCCATCAAACAAAGACGAGCTGCTTGAATTTTTGTGCCAGGAGTGGCATAAAGTCACTCAACAGGAAACGCATGAAAGCTGTGACTGAAAATCAGGGTTATTCCACCAAATATTAATTTCTGAACTTCTTAAGTTAAAAAACATCAGTATTGTGTTGTTTACAAATGAATATGAACTTGTTTTCTTTGTTATTTGAGGTCTAAAAACACTGCATCTTTTTTGTTATTTTGACCAGCTGTCATTTTCTGCAAATAAATGCTCTAAATGACTGTTTTTTTTTTTGTTTTTTTTTTGGAATTTGGGAGAAATGTTGTCAGTATTTTATAGAATAAAACAAAAATGTTCCTTTTACACAAACACATATATACACCTATAAATAGTAAAACCAGAGAAACTGATCATTTTTCATTGGTCTCTTAATTTTTTTTCCAGAACTGTAGAGCAAATATAATAAACAGAAGCTCAAATGTGTGTCCAATTCAACAACCTTTTTGGTAACACTTTACAGTAAAGTTCCATAATTTGACGTCAGTTATTGCATTAACAATACATTTGTTACATGATGTATTAATCTTTGTTAACGTCAGTTAAATTTTTTATTTGTCCATGTTAGCTGAAGTCCATTAATAATATTAACAGATACTGCTCAGTCCTCACTGCAGGACACTAAAAACTGTTTTTATCCACCTTATTTTGCAACACGGAAGTAAGCTATTTTCTTGGCAAAAGACTTCCAGTTCATTAGCCATAGGTAAAAATCTAGAAGAATAACAAAGTGCATTAAATGGTAAAACTATTTGCACTACAAACCAATGTTTTTATGATTATGACGATACATTAAAAAAAGAAAAGTTCTAATTTCAGTTATATCAACCAGCATCTTACGTTACTATGCTATATACTGTACATAAAAATATCAGCTCATTATCCATTAGATGATCAGATTTCAGAAGGCAAACATGCAAACTAATTTTTAAACCACTTTATCTTTTCAGAAACGTGGTTCCTGGCATTCCATTCCATTCTCAAAAACTGCAAAACTATGCAAAGTTACATGTGAATTATGTCATCAAATGGAAAGCATCTTCACTAAAAAATGTGATGACTGTATTGTGTTCATGAGTATAGTAAACATGTTAGTTGTCTACTGTGTACATCAGTTATAGAATTAGCAGAATTCTATTTCAAAAATCATTTTCATTGAACTATGATTTAGTTTTCTGTGTGTGTCTATATGCTCCTGACCTGCATAGTGGATTATTCTTTTTCCTACAGAAAATGTACTCTGAAATGTTGAATGAATATTTTAAATTGCTGCAGATATTTAGGACACAGCATGTACGTACAATACCTTACCATTTCACTTTACCTATCAGAGCTTGACTGTTTACTCAAATGGGACATATCAAAGAAAAGCAAGCAAATGCACTTATGGAATAAAACTTTTAGTTAGATTATATTCAAAAATATATTGTATAATATTCAAAATGTCCTACAGTTAACAGTTTTTGCAGTAGACTATTCCGACATACCTCTATAATCTATGCTCATGATAGACTGCCCTCATTTTAAATATTTATTTAAAAAAATGTATTCAATCAGATGACCTCATCATAATGTATTATTTGATGGCCATGTAGTACTGAAAGAAATGTTACCATAAAATTAAAAGCCCAGAATGTATCCACAAAAGGATTATTCTGAGTTACTATCAGAACAGATAAAATAACAGCCACTTTAATACATATATGCACAGTTGACAGAATGCTGCATGACAAATTAGCAATGCTTATTAATAACAGTTACTGTCTTTGCCGAATATGGGAATGTTGTTGCATGTTGTTGAAATTATGTAAAACTTTAAAAAAGCTGCTGTCAGAATTCCAGTGTTACTCTATTGCACTAAGTAACTGAATTTAATACTTGGATTAATGAGACTCAGGGTTTATTTTCATTTGCACAATGTGTGACCACTTAAATCAATGATAAGGAGCTATTTGATTTAATTCATTCTACATTATATGCAACATGGACCTGCACACATATGAATGAATACATGTGGACACTTGTAAGTGTGATTATAGTGTAGGTATGTAATTAATAAAGTTTTAATAATGTGCACAAATTACTTTGAGTGGTCATATAACTAGCATTGCAGTAGCAGACTGATTACACTTACTGTATGTATTGTATTGTTTTATACTTTTAAAAACTATGACACTGAATACTCAATACAGAAGCTTTTAATTGTTCTGTAGAGGGCTGTTCATGCTTTTATTGATTATCAATCAAAACTTACATTAACTTTTTAACTTACATTAAAATTTACATTAACCTTGAATCTTGTATAAAATTATTCCTCTTTTTACCACTTTTTGCATGTAACTTTTATTCCAATTGTAAATTTGCTTTGTTTATGTGCATGTAATTATATTTCATTATGAGGGCTCCAATAAAACACTTTTTCCCTTAGTGTGTTCTTAGTATCTTTGTCTCAACTTCATCACACAAGCTGTCTTGGACAGGGTCACAATTAACTTCCATTAAGGGGCAATATTTGCCCCCTGGAATTGATTTCCAGGGGCATTTTTGCCTTTATATTTACCTTTATACTTTTTATAATCATTTTAGTATATATGTGTTGTCCTTTGTCAAATTTAAATGAATACAATCAATCTAAATTAGATACTATGTTACCAATAAAAGTTTTAGCAACATCAACAAAAGCCATCTTTATACTGGCAAGGTGGAACAGAAGCTGCATCTGACATGGCATTTGTTAATTAACACACTGTTTAATGCACCAAAAATTGCACCATATCCAAGATGCCAAAAGCGCCCTCTGGCGTCTTTATTGCAATACTTTCCATGAGAATAATTTGCCATCTAGGCCTAGGGCATCAAAAAAAGCATCATTGTAAAATTATAGTGCACATGAAGAGGCATAATTTTGACATCATGACATGATATTTTGGGGCATGATTTTCACTATCGGACATCTTGGGACTGAACACTTAAATCAATGATAAGGAGCTATTTGATTTAATTCATTCTACATTATATGCAACATGGACCTGCACACATATGAATGAATACATGTGGACACTTGTAAGTGTGATTATAGTGTAGGTATGTAATTAATAAAGTTTTAATAATGTGCACAAATTACTTTGAGTGGTCATATAACTAGCATTGCAGTAGCAGACTGATTACACTTACTGTATGTATTGTATTGTTTTATACTTTTAAAAACTATGACACTGAATACTCAATACAGAAGCTTTTAATTGTTCTGTAGAGGGCTGTTCATGCTTTTATTGATTATCAATCAAAACTTACATTAACTTTTTAACTTACATTAAAATTTACATTAACCTTGAATCTTGTATAAAATTATTCCTCTTTTTACCACTTTTTGCATGTAACTTTTATTCCAATTGTAAATTTGCTTTGTTTATGTGCATGTAATTATATTTCATTATGAGGGCTCCAATAAAACACTTTTTCCCTTAGTGTGTTCTTAGTATCTTTGTCTCAACTTCATCACACAAGCTGTCTTGGACAGGGTCACAATTAACTTCCATTAAGGGGCAATATTTGCCCCCTGGAATTGATTTCCAGGGGCATTTTTGCCTTTATATTTACCTTTATACTTTTTATAATCATTTTAGTATATATGTGTTGTCCTTTGTCAAATTTAAATGAATACAATCAATCTAAATTAGATACTATGTTACCAATAAAAGTTTTAGCAACATCAACAAAAGCCATCTTTATACTGGCAAGGTGGAACAGAAGCTGCATCTGACATGGCATTTGTTAATTAACACACTGTTTAATGCACCAAAAATTGCACCATATCCAAGATGCCAAAAGCGCCCTCTGGCGTCTTTATTGCAATACTTTCCATGAGAATAATTTGCCATCTAGGCCTAGGGCATCAAAAAAAGCATCATTGTAAAATTATAGTGCACATGAAGAGGCATAATTTTGACATCATGACATGATATTTTGGGGCATGATTTTCACTATCGGACATCTTGGGACTGAAAACGTGTTGGCTTTTTTAAAAATGGATGTAAGTGGAGAAGCTTTAATTCGATAAGTTGTTTGCTGTTACTGTTTCCCCAAACTTCCCTTCTTTCAGAAAAAAAAAAAACGTTCAGAAGCCTTCTTTCAGAACTTTGAACTCTGAACTCGAGGGTACATGTTCCTTCATCATACTAAGGAATTGCACTTGATTGCAACGTCAATTGCAACTTGGTGCCAAAGTGATTGGCTGTTGTTATAATATCTAGCCACAAAATGGCCCACTCTGGTGCGTCAAAAATTCAGTTTGAACAGTGTCTTTAATGTTTTAACCATGTATTATTGACTTTTTACACCTTCCAGATGCATTGTGCTGAATGCATAGAATCCAAACATTATTCTGAAACGTTAAACGTTCACTCATACATTCATGTATACCCCACTACCTATAGGTAAGATTGTATATATATTGTCAAAAACAGCACTCATTAAGCCTTTACAGATCTTTGAATAGATTGTGTAAATATGCTAAGATGTCCCTTTTGTGTCTGTTCACAAAGCAGTTCCTGTGATCAGGTCATTATGCATGTTTTATGTTGTCCACAAAAAAAACACTCACACTGGTAGCAAGACTTTTCCACGACATTCTGTGAAAAGGTTGCGATGTTCTCTGCTTGCTGCCCACTATAAGATGTTCAATCGTTGCTTGGTCAATCAGGATGGTATCACTGATTCATGTCTCTTTTTTCGGGAATGGGCCATTCTATTAAATGCTCTCAAGAAGAAGGATATTTGTTTGGGGGAAGGAGAGAGGAATGGCAGCATGTTTTTGAGAAATTAAAGGTCTCATTCCACCAGACTTAAGTAAACTCTTGAAAGTTCAAATGGATGCAAGTAAAATCCATTTGTGTTAACACAAATGTCAGACAAACGAGAACACGATTGCTTATGCTCCCCCATTACTTCAAAGAACTGAAACATCATACCCCAAAAAGGAATGTCTTGCTGTAGTTTGGCCAGTAGAGAAGTGACGGCAGTACCTGGATCAGTACCCCAGTCCAACAACCCATCTGATGAGATGGGCTATCCTTCTCTGTGACTCCATAGTAAAGCAAAGGGCAATCCAATGTTGTTCCTCACTCTAATGTAGAATATGTATAGAAGCCCAAGCTCAGAATGCCATATACCAGGCACAAGGTGATAATAGTTCCCATCAGCTGGGAGGAAATCAGAAAGGTAGAAATGCCAAATGCATCCATTAAAAACCTTAAGCTGATGAATGTTGTAGATTGGTCAAAGATACATAATTATGTTTGGAAATACTGTAAGTTGTGCCAAATCTGTCAGAAATACAAGCCATGGATCTCCAATAATATTTACAATCTATGTTGGTGGTGGAGCCTGGCCATATGTTGGGTACTGACCTTATGGACCCGTTCCCAAAAAAAACCAAGGTTGAATCAATACCTTCTTGTCATTGTGAATTATTTCAGCACGTAGGTTGAGCTGTTCCCCATGCGGTCCACCAAAACACAGCTGATTGCCAACAGCCTCAACAAGGAGGTCTTTACTCATCGGAAAACTCTGGCATATCTTGGGTTCAACAGAAGACTCCAGTTTACATCAGACTTTGCCAAGTCTGTGGTTTACCTTATTTTGAAGAACTACTCTATGTACACTATTTAAGTGCCTTAATTTCTGTTTTATTTAATAGTTGTATGCTGGCTTACCTGCTTAGAATTTACCTTGTTTGATAGGATGTCACATTATTTGTTTGTTTACAATCAGTATGTTTAATCATTGATTGGAGATGGATTTACTTTGGAACCCGATTTTTTCTTTGGCTTACCCTTACTGCTGTGATTTTGAATAAGACTAAGGTGTTTAAAACAGGTGGAAGGTCACTATCAAGACCACCCTCATTCAGGTTTTGTATGTGTTGCAGTTGAAACCAGCTCATTCGAGTCCAAGCCCAGGCTGAGACCAGAAGAACTGGCACTGGACTAGAATAACTGGTCAAATTTATAGACTTCAATTTTGGTTTGTTCCTCACACAAAGTTATATGGCTCTAGAAGACTTTTAATACAGCTTGAACTATTAAAAGTAAATCTTTTGTATTTATATATTTAAAAAAGTAATGTAATATTTCACAATGTCAGTCATAAATTTTGAACTGCTAATGAGCCCTAAAAACTTGGGCATGCACTTGATACAATCTTGTGTGGTTTCAAGTCATGTCCAAAAGGAAAAAATCAATCATTGGTAATATTGGATATCAGTCAAATTTGGTGAAATAGATTTTGTGAGGTAATAATAATAACAATGATTATTAAAATTCAATCATTTTTCTACTGGATTCTAATTCACAAGCTTTCAATTACATTACAATCTGATGATGGACTGTCCCATTTGGTCAGAACAAACTATTAGCACGAACATAGCCTGAAAGTTACTGGAAAGGTTTTTGGAAACGGAAATTGAGGTTGACGGCATACTCTACAGTAACCTTGTGTGCTAAATAAGGGAAACATCCAAAATTTGCAGTATTGGGGTCCTCCAGGACCAGGATCAAGAACCATCTCTCTGGCAGCATCAAGCAGACCAACCTATCATCTCAGCATATAAAACTAGGATAGCAGAAAATATTTTAACATTGCCAAAAATGACACTTCATTCATCTCTAATTGAAATGCTCATGAAAAAGTCCTCTGCAGTAGAAAGTCTGCAAACTCTCTGTTGCGTATCACACGCTGCATTTTGAAGTTGTTAGACGAAGCACTAGAGAAGGCCATCATGCGATCTTTCAGTTCTTGGAAAGTTCCCTCACGAACGAGCTGAACTCTCATTGGTCCGATGCTGCCCTTCATCCTGAAGGATCGGTAGATATCAGAGTCCTCCTGTAGGCAGTGGTCTAACTGTTGGATTTAAAAAGCAATCTGGAATATAACGAGCAGTTAAAGAGAAGGGTCTCTTCAAAGTTCTTGAATGAACATTATAGATAATCACCTTGTATCTTTGTTCCTCTGAGAGGTTCCTCACACCCTTTAGCTCAACAAACACAAGATAATGCGGCTGAGCTATTCCAGATGCACTGCCTACAGTAAACACAAACAACAAATTAAATGCAACATTTAATGCATTTCAGTATTACATAAAACATCAACCTTAAGAAAGTTCAATTCACGTTCTAGATTCAATACAACTTACATTATACTGATGTTTACACAGACAGACACAGACATAATTTTATAACACTATTCACACATATAATAACAGCTGAAATATTCACAAACTGCTATATAGAGTTTAAATTGTAATGTTCCTGGAACATTCCTTTAAAATACAAATGAATTCATAAAAGACAAACATTACCTAAAATGCCACTCTCAACGCAGCTGTAGTCTATTAGTCTGGCTCCTGGCCACTGTGTCACTGCCTTCTTAAGAGCCCCCAAAAACAGTGATTCAGACACTTTCTCACCACGCACACTCAACATCTGTCCGCACCTGAACACACACGTTAAACAAACCATTACACAGAAATTATGATTGATTAGATAAGTGCTTCTCAATCTCAGACAAGGTACCATCTTCATCTTTTCCAGAATTAGGCAAAAATAAATCTGCATGTATGAATTTGTTAGAAAGTGTAATGACTGTAGAAGCATACATAATAATATATACTGCTGCAAAGGCAAACAGAATAATACTGCTCCAGTGATTAGTCAGAATATACCACCAGTACTACATGAATATTATTTCAAGTTCATGCATTCCATGGTAATCAAATCCACAATCTTAGCCTTGCTAGTCCCACACTCTACTGTTTGAGCTACAAGAATGAAGCTACTGCAGAAAACTTCACATCCCTATTCACATTTCGCACTGCCAAATATCTTGTAGGCACATAAAAATATTAAAAATGTAACAAGAAATTGTAATTACAACATTTAAAAAATGTAACTTAAAAGTGTTGTGCTGTGTACCACCTGAGGACACTCAGTTGTATTAAACATTTGATTATATAATGTATAATAAAAATGTGTACCTATACTGAAACTCCACTTTTGGACACTGGTTATGAAACCCAACTACTTTCACAACATCTCCAATGCGATACCTGAAAAACACAGATGAGAGACTTTAGAGAATGTCCACTACATTGTTTCACCAATTTCCTAAATAATTACTTCCTCTAATTCATTTTTTTTTTTTTTTTCATTTTTAAAATATCCAATGCACCAATTCATGGCATCATCTGCTCAAAAACAGCATTACAGCACTGCCTGTTCACAGGTAACTTAATGCCTTATTCAATGCATTGTTCATGTTAATAACATTTCATAATTCGGTCAGCCATGCTCAAATGCTTGAAACATTGCATTTAAGCCCAAACAGTAAGTTTAACAGTAAAGCTTAAAGTATACTTTCCTGTTTTATGTGTATGCTAAGGCAGTGATTCCCCACCCTGGTCCTGGAGGCACCCCAACAGTGCATATTTTGCATGTCTCTTATCTCTGACACACCAGTTTCAAGTCTTGGAGCAGGGGTGTCCAAACTTGGTCCTGGAGGGCCACTGTCCTGCAGAGTTTAGCTCCAACTTGCCTCAACACACCTGCCTGCCAGTTTCTAGTATGCCTACTAAGACCTTGATTAGCTAGTGCAGGTGGGTTTAATTGGGGTTGGAGCTAAACTCTGCAGGACAGTGGCCCTCCAGGACCGAGTTTGGACACCCCTGTCTTGGAGTCTCTACTAATGAGCTGATGACCTCAATCAGGTGTGTTTGATTAAGGAGACATGCAAAACGTGCAGTGTTGAGGTGCCTCCAGGACCAGGGTTGGGAACCAATGTGCTAAGGTATGTGTTCAGTGTGCATGGTGTAACTATCATCATCCGCATAGTATGCATGTGTAACATACATGTGCAATCCTATTTTTAAAAACATTTTTCTCTCACATGCGCCTTTAATAGTGTCACATTCGAAAAAGAATGTCCAACCAGATATTTTAACTTCACTTCTGCAAAAATGTTAACATCAAATAAACATACTGTGACATTTACTTTGTTTTTGCCATTAATAGTTAACAGTTTTCTCTATTTAAGACTATTAAGATCTTCACAGACAGATGGTAAAATAGCAGCAAAAGTAGGCAATTTAAAGAAAAACCAGTTCTGTCATGACAACTCTCTGAAAGGTTAGCATGTTAATATACTGTACATGGCAATGTTAATGTATTTGATCTTAGTGGTGAGTGTGTAAGACATGCTGCTGCTGCACATATAACATATGTGAAATTACCCTGTAGCAGATCTACACAGGTGGTGCTGGGGAAGGTGAAGGGTTTCTGAAGCATGCAGCAAACTGCTACAGCAAACACTGGCCAGGTATTTTAATGTTGAGCAGCAAGCTCATTGGCTGCTGATGCAACAAAAACCATTAGCTGCGCCATGTGAATAATGATGTTGTAACAAACGTTCGTAGATCGGGAAGAAGGAGGCGGGAACTGGCGAACATTTAAACATAAAACTTGAATAAATAAATAAACACATAACGAAAGTAAAAGCAGCAGCCCCTCACGGGCAACTGCTGCATAAAACAACAACATAAAATCCAGGCCTGGTCCTCTCTCATCCTTCACTGTCGCTACTCCTCCTTTTATCCTTTTGGAGCTCCTCCGTGGGACTCGAGACCGGTGAGTGGCGCAGGTGTCACTCATCATCATTAACTCCACCGGCTTCGCTCCGTTCCCATGGCTCTCGGCCCCGCCCCACTCGTCACAGATGTGATTAAATCAGGCTGAGTTAGGATGTTTCGGCCTGTGCCATCAAGAGTTTCATGACAGAACTTTTGTTTTAAACGTGTAGAAGCAGGATCATGTACCTGACCTGAATAATCCTGAAGCGTTGGTGACCAGCAACTCATAGTTATGTCCTTCTTGAAGCTGCTCCATCAAGAGAGTTTTGGGCCGTTCTGAATCCAGATCCTCCTCTGGTATAAACTCACAGAACATGGAGCGAGGACACAGGAGATATTGTCTGCTCTCCTGCTGAGGCCACAGGTTCACACCTATCAGGCCTGAAACATGAATTACAGACCATTATATACAGCGAATGCATCCATGTGAACTGTACTCTATGCCGGTATATGGCTCATTTACAACTTTACACATGCATGTTGTCATTTACCGTGCTGGGGTGTGTTTCTCAAAAGCATCGTTAGCTAACTATAGTCAAAAGTTCCAATTAACTCTATCGGTAACAACAAAACTTGCGACCATAGTTGCTTTTGGGAAACACACTCCAGTATTGACTTTCAAAAACATAAAAAAAAATCTTAATTATTTCAAATTTTGACCAGTAGTATACCTTCAGTAATCCTAGGGAATACGCTACAAATAAGCATTCTGTAATCAGAAACGTAACCCTTCCAACCCTGCCCATGGAAAAAACAATAACACAAAGACCTATCATGGCTTATTACTTTAAAATATTGCTATCCACTATCCAGTTCAGAAATGTACACACATGCATCCACATACAACACACCTTCAGTGGCAGTGTAGAAAGGGGAGTAGAATGGGATATCTTTACAGTAGTGCCGCCGTAACATCTCCCCATAAATCTGGTTGGAGCCCGAATCCACTGTCAGAACCAGGTGTAACTGGGGCCATATTCTGAGTGCGATCCCCTCAAAGCCTTCCTCAAACTGGGCTGCGAGCTCAGCGGCTCTCTCCGGATCTGGCTTCATCAGTTTCTCTAGAGCATGGCGTACATCAGCCTTCAGGCTCAGACCGGAGTTGATCATGCCCACTTCCACATCCACCACAAGATCTTTCCAACATTCCTAAATGCAGATACACAGATTGCTACTCGGGATCTTTCTGATCTATTCAGTGTCAGTTATAAAAAAAACTGATTAGACAAATCTGGGAGCGGGACAAGAATCTCAAGTGTAATGCCGCTTCTTTCCAATTCTGTTGCACTTCATTAACCTGTATTCATTCATGGTAAGGCTGTGTTTTTTTGAACATGTACAGAGTGGGGCCCAACAGTCTGAAACTACACTGAAAAACTTCAATTTTCCTCTATTACAACAGCAAAAGTTTTGAAACATTTATGATTTAAAATGAATTTTTCATTATGCCTTGGTCACTAATTGACTAAGCAAATTTAGCATTCCTGTTCACCTGATAGCATTATACAAACATTTAAACCTTAAAATAAACAATGATACAAAATAAATGATGATAATAATAATTGAGATGCACTACTAGGTGATCATTCAAAAATGCAATGATGGTTATTTAATTTGCAATAAATAATGTAATATAGAAGCATTTTCAATAGTGGTCTCAGACTTTTGGACCTCACTGTACCTGCAGGGCTCTGAAGGCATAAAAGACGGTAGAGCAGAAGTTGGATTCCAGCATGCCAAGATTGCGGTCTTTCAGCCCAAACAGCAGATGGAGATACAAGGCGTCTCTCTCATTCAGCACCTAGAGACATAACCAACAGTGTCTTTTAGATTCTATAAATTAGTGTTCTGATCAGATCTATGGTTAAACAATTTTTTATTTTAGTTGGTAGGCTCTTTTATCCAAGCTGACTTCCAGTGCATTCACAGCAGGGTTGTGGACTTGAGTTTCATGACTTGTACTTGACTTGGATTGAAGTAACAGCATAATCAATCAGACATTATCAAGAAGAGGACTTGAGACTCAACCTGGAAAGACTCAAATCTTTTTACATTTCAGTTCGTTCTGAGCAAAAACTGTATTTTTCATTCTGTTTCCAGTGTTCTAAGATCTGCTGTCCAACAGGTTACAGATAAGAAGGAAATAAAAGTTCTGAAAATAACATTATATCAGTCACTACTAAATGTTTTTCAGAGACAGATGCAGTTGTAACTAAAATGTTTTTGTTTTTTTAAATGGTCTACATAGCAATGGAGTGGTTAACACTGGGAGAGGGGGGTGAGTTTTACTGCAGTAAAGTTTAATGTTTGACCCTTCTTTGAATATTTGGTTTCTGACCCATTAAAATCTCTTTTAATTCATAATTATTTAGCCTATAAATCAATTGAACAATTTAATCATATGACATTATGCCGTTTTTGTTTTGGTACTTTGAAACTGTTTGAAACGGCGCAGCAAATCAATGATTCATTGAGAGTAGACAGTGTCTTATTAAAAAGCAAACAGTTCTGTTGGACTGACATTCATTATACTGCATTATGCAGACATTGACTTTATTTTGTCTCAGCATTTGAATAAAAAAAAACTGCAGAAACAAGTGCGTTCATCAGGGTTATTACAGTTATAACATTTCAATAATTCAATTCAGTTTCAGTTCATTTAGTTTTTCTTTTACTTTCTTTTATTTTATGGCTTCTACAATTAACAAACCAACTGGAATTATTGAAAAGCTTTTCATGGTCTTATTGCTGTCTAGTGGCATTTTCATGTTTCTTGCAGTTGGCTTCCAAAATGATTTTGTGGCCATTTATATTTTACTTTACTTAGTTTTTGAATTTCAAGTATGTTAGTTTTTATTTTTATTCCAGCTAACGAAACGTTTTCATTTAAGTTTAGTTACCAATAGCACTTGTTTTATAAAAATACCTTTCAAAAATCTTGCCCATATTGCCCATATAATGAATACAAATGTGCAGCAAATCAATGATTCATTTCCCCACTAAACAATTCATTTAATTGTCTAATTAAAATTAATTTAATTTTGTTTTGAATTCTCATATGAAATTGAACTGAGAAGTGAACATCTTTTAAAAGCCTACCTGATATAAATTAGTATAAATTTACAAAAATAATAAATACTCTTGACAGTGATATTGGCAAAGATAACTAATGACTTGTTTAAGACTTGAAGTCTAAAACAAGTTGAGGACGTCACTTTGATTTGTCTGTCTTGATGAGGGACTTACCTGTGACTTGCAAAACAATGGCTTGATCCCACCTGTGATCAAGGTGTAAGTATGTGTGCTCAATCAATGGGATGAAGACACATTTTTTCTTGATTTTCCTCTAATCTCCAGAGTTTTAGATTTGTAATCAAACAATTCACAAGTGGTTAAAGTGCACATTCTCAGATAATATTAAACAGTATCTTTATATATTTTGGTTTTAACATGTACAAATGACAACACACATTGCATAATTAATTTAATTTTTCAGTCTCGATCAAACCTACTTTTTAAACAATTGAGTACAATTTAAAGCTGTGCTTTTTTTATTGTGCTTTATGTTTTTGCCTGGACATTAAACTGAGTAAAATATTCACTCTGTATCCATATATATATATATATATATATATATATTTTACCCCTCTGGATACAAAACAATCTTGGTGTCATCTGTCCAACATGTATTCAGACCCTATGCTTGCTCTTGTAAGTACTTCTCGACAAACGTATCCTTCTAGAACCCACTGAGTTAAACAGACCCCCTAATGCAGGGATGTCAACTTCGGTCATGGAGGTGCACTGTCATGCAGAGTTTAGCTCCAATTCTAATCAAACATTCCCAAAAAATCTAACCAAAGCCTTGAGGCTTGCTAGAGTGTTACAGGCAGGTGTGTTTGATTAGAGATGGACATTATGGCAGCCTGTAATGGCTGAGGAGGACTGTTTAAAAGGTACTGGCATTTGTACAAGTTGAAAATAAAATGTATGACAATACCCTTTAATAAAAACCTGGGAATGTGCACTTTAATCAGTTGGGAATTGTTTGATTCCAAATCTAAGAGCGTGTGTACACGGCACCGTTTTTGGCACGAATACATTTATTGTAATGTGTTTTGACTCTTGTTAGAGGAGCTCTGTAGTTTTAATGAGTATCAAGGATATTAACAACTTTTACTCTCTACTTCACTTCACTAAACACTACAAGTTTCTTAGCTTAAGCCAGGACTAGGCCTTAGTTAAATTAAGATATTTAAGCAACTTTTACAAACATGCCTTGGAAGAAAACATTACAGGTGTGCATCTTGACAGAACAATGACACTGACATATTTTAAGACATGTCAGAGCAAGATATTTTCAGTTGAGACAGCTCAAACATGCATTTTAGTCTGCAACTAGCCTTAAGCCGTGTCTGTGAAACCGGGGGTAAATGTATCCCATAAATTTATAAAATCATAATAATATTATGATATCAAATTCAGTAATGTATGTATTTTGTCCATTTATTGCTGTTTTATATTTTATTCATAGTATATTGAATTAATATACTAAGTTAAAATGTCAACACTTATAAAAACATTTAAAAAATATTTTGCATTTAAATTTCCATTATATGTAGCAGATTTTCAAATTTTAATATTTTGTGTTTATTTATTTATTTCAGATAGAAAGTTCAAAATAACTTTTGATTAATTAAATGTATCTTATAAATTAATAAAATCATAATATCACATGCATTTTAGTCTGGGACTAGCTTAAGCCTTGTCTCTGAATCGGGGGGTAAGGCTTTTACTCAAGTTGTTTTGGAATTGGTGACTTGTAACTTGTAATGTATCTGTACTTTTACTCATTACACCTCTGGCTATTATTGTCATTAAATATCATGTTAAATTTCTATTCATCTCCCACCAACCTGATAGACGGGTGCTGGCGTGGTGTACAGATGCAGCATGTGTTTAGAGGAGGCAGGAGTTGAGGAGTTGGGGCCAATAGGAATACCTGCCTCACTCTGACGAAAAAATGGGCAAGTAAAAGAGCTTCAGGGTTTTCTGGAGACAGCCAGTGGCTGGAAAGGCTTGCCTCATGGCATATAGCTCTGTAGTTTTAATGAGTATCAAGGATATTAACAACTTTTACTCTCTACTTCACTTCACTAAACACTACAAGTTTCTTAGCTTAAGCCAGGACTAGGCCTTAGTTAAATTAAGATATTTAAGCAACTTTTACAAACATGCCTTGGAAGAAAACATTACAGGTGTGCATCTTGACAGAACAATGACACTGACATATTTTAAGACATGTCAGAGCAAGATATTTTCAGTTGAGACAGCTCAAACATGCATTTTAGTCTGGGACTAGCTTAAGCCTTGTCTCTGAATCGGGGGGTAAGGCTTTTACTCAAGTTGTTTTGGAATTGGTGACTTGTAACTTGTAATGTATCTGTACTTTTACTCATTACACCTCTGGCTATTATTGTCATTAAATATCATGTTAAATTTCTATTCATCTCCCACCAACCTGATAGACGGGTGCTGGCGTGGTGTAAAGATGCAGCATGTGTTTAGAGGAGGCAGGAGTTGAGGAGTTGGGGCCAATAGGAATACCTGCCTCACTCTGACGAAAAATGGGCGAGTAAAAGAGCTTCAGGGTTTTCTGGAGACAGTCAGTGGCTGGAAAGGCTTGCATCATGGCATCTAGACAAATTGTCACCCCCTGCCAGAAAAGTGCACAGAAATAATAGACAGCTTCCTCTCGAGCTCTTTGGAAAACAAACAAAAACTTGACAGGCTGTTGGGAGTACATATTCAGTGCTGTCTGCTAGATTGGAAGTTTGATGATTATATTACTTTCATTGATCACAAAATGTGGTAAATTAGCTTGATATTCAACTCGCTTGTTGCTAGTTGGTTTTTATTGGCCTATTACTTGTAAACATGTATTAAGGAATCTGACATTGTACAGTGGGTATAGAAAAGAACCACCCTCTTTAAAATAATCACATTTTGCTGCTTTGCAGCTTGAAATGAAGACGGACAGTTTTTGTTTTACCCAGCTGTATTTACTCAGTGCAACTTATAACATCGAAGTGAACAATATAACACCAACATGTCAGAATTTTTTTTTTTTTTTTTAACCACATTTTGCTTTAATTACAGCCTTTAGTCTGAAAAGGCCATGCAAGGACATTCACCTTTTTCTCCTTTAATCACTGTGTCCTCAGTTTTTCTGTGTGCTTTGGGTCATTGTCATGTTGGAAGGTAAACCGTCTTCCCATTGACAACTTTCTGGCAGAGGGCAGCAGAATTTGCTCCATCCATTTTTCCTTCTATCCTGACAAGTGCCCAGTCCCTGCTGCTGCAGAGAAACACACCCATGCTTTACTGTAGGAATGGTGTTATTTGGATGGTGAGCTGTATTGGATATATCCTTTGGTGTTGAGGCCAAATAATTCAATTTTATTCTCATCTGCCTCAGAATCTTCAAGGTGCGTTTTGGCAAAGCTCAGTCGTGACTGCATGTGGCCTTTCTTGAGGAGTGGCTTTTTTTTTGCAACCCTCCCATACAAGCCACATTTGTGATATTGTCATCACATGCACACATTGACCACTCTTTGTCATAAATTCCTGCAACTGTTTCATAGTTGCTGTAGGTCTCTTGGGAACCTCTCTGACCAGTTTCCTCCTGGCTCTTTCATCCTGTTTGGAGCAACGTCCTGATCCAGGGAGGGTCTGTGTTGAAAAAATTACCTTCAATTTCTTAATAATAAATATTTTTTTTGTATCCATCTCCTGATTTGCGCCTGTCCACAGCTTTATCCGGGTGATCTTTTGATGGGTGCCCATAGTTGAGTGTTTGCTTCAGTTGCACTACCATGGACTGAAATGATCCAGGAAAGCTCTTTTCATGCTGAGCTAATCAAAACGATCACAGCTGATCAGTTGAAAGTCTGGCTTTGTATGCCATTGAGAAGGTGATTAGCTACACCTGATTGAGTTTACAAGTCATTTTTAGGAGGGGGTGATTCTTTTTCCAACTCAGTGATTCTAGTTTTTTATTTTTTTCTGACATGTTGGTGTTACATCCTTCACTTGGATGTAATAATGCTGCCTTCACGTGCTATCGGAATTATTGTAAATACGAGTTTCCTAATCGGAAATTAGACGTGAATGCCTCTCAAGTCGTATTTACTACTGGGAAATTCAGAAATAATTTTGATACCAGAGTTTCCGAGTTGGGCGGGTCATAATCTTTAAACATGGTGGAGGGGACAACCATTGCTGTGTGTGTGTGTGTGTGTGTATACTGTACATACAACTAAAGCCTTTTAGGAAAAGACTGCAAAAATAACAAAATGTGGATACAGGGTTGTGCAGACACAGAAGCAAAGTGTCACCTTGGACAGATGTCCAGTCCATCGCAGAGCAAATTTTCAGAATTATTTTCAGAAATTAAAGGATGGCATGATTTCCAGGTTTCCAGGTCTGTTGACCACATTACAGTTTTATATATAATTTCAAGTTGCTTTGGAATTGTATTCATTGTGAAAAATGTTTTACAGATAAATCTGAATTTAATGTTTTATTTTATGCAACTGGGTAGAAAAAAATAACTTGATATGAATTCATGAAATAAATATTTCCAGATAATATTTTCTTAAATTTGCTTTGGCTTTAGCACAGTGGAAATTTAAAAGACAATAATTTAATTGACCACATTACAGTTCTATATATAATTTCAAGTTGCTTTGGAATTGTATTCATTGTGAAAAATGTTTTACAGATAAATCTGAATTTAATGTTTTATTTTATGCAACTGGGTAGAAAAAAATAACTTGATATGAATTTATGAAATAAATATTTCCAGATAATATTTTCTTCAATTTGCTTTGGGTTTAGCACAGTGGAAATTTAAAAGACAATAATTTAATTACAAATAATTTATATTTATACTTATAATATGATGCCTAACATTTTTCTCACACAGCATAAGTGGGTCTTTATACATGTAAAACATATAGCTAATGTTATAATTTAGGAAGGGAATCATCTCCTGCAAGAGGATTTTCCAGCCTGTAGCGTGAAAAACAAAAGTTTTATACAAATAGGCCAATATGGATAACATAAATTACATATAGCCTACATAGCGCGGTGAATGTTTATGATAGTCAACCAATGGGATGCTACATTTAATTCTTTCCGACATTAAAGCACTTGAATGCGACGCTCGTAATCACGACTTCATAAGTGGGAAATAGGACATTTCCAATAGCACGTGAATGCAGTGCTTTGTAGCACTCAGTTGCACTGAGTAAATAAAACAAAAACTGTGTCTGTCTTCATTTCAGGCTGCAAAGCAACAAAATGTGATTATTTGAAAGGGGGGTGATTCTTTTCTATACCCACTGTATTTCCTTCAGAAAATGCTAATCAAGTTTTCCATGCTTACAGTCCCTGAAATAATATATTACATTTATTTGTATGTTCGTAAATTTTCAGCTGATTGCGATCTCACAAAGTTCTGTTATAATCAATGAATCTCTCAGTACTGCACAATTAATCTTTTATTTACATCGTCATAATAAGATGGTTCTCGAGCTTGCAGAACTGAGCACTGGACAAAAACACCAGCGTTTTAAGTGTTGAATGGGTTCTAACTTTAATGCCTCTGATTGGTCATTGCATTCAATAAATCAACAGGTATGTATGTGATTGGCTACATTGCTGAACGCTGTAAAAATGTAAATGGAAACCTGTTATGCTCTCCGGAGCGCAAACACAAATGTGCACTAGATAGTTTGCCAAATCTGTTTATTACAGCTTCAGCTGCGGGTGCTCTTGCTTTCTTTAGCTCTTGCTTTCACTATCATCCCCTTGAAACCAGGCCTGAACTAAGAGCAGGGCCGGACTGGGACACAATTTCAGGCTGGGAAATCTCACACTCATCCAGGCCATCCTATACACCCACAACAAATTCTGAAACCACAAACAACCCTATTATTTGTATGGCCATCACAAAGGTCTAAACCCTTAGGCTCTGTGTCTGTCTTCATTTCAGGCTGCAAAGCAACAAAATGTGATTATTTGAAAGGGGGGTGATATACCCATTGTACTTTCTCCATATCTTTACCCAAGTTTGAAAAGTGCCATTACTTTTGCCATTTATTGTTTGGTGCCACTAGTAATGCAGACATAATTTTGTACTTGTAAGAATGTGCATGTGTTGTGACCTGTAGGAAGAATTCTGTGTTGGTGTCTTTGGTGCTCAAAAGCATACGGCTGGATCCAGACGTTCCTGACGTCATAGCCAGAATAAGAGGCTTTTCCGATATTAAAACATTCTGCTCTCCTTTAGCCACACGCTCCACAAACTTTTCATAATGATTGTAATCCGTGACTGGATGGTGCTGTTGAAATGTTTCGGTGTCTGAAATGATACAATAAAAACTACGTCATACATTTTATGACAAGATGGTAGCACATCTCACTGGTTATTTCCATTCCATAGAAGCAAAGAAGTAAAATGTAAATGTACTGCAAACAACACTGAATTTTCTGTATACTACTGTCAAACATATGATTCTATTATATGTTCAATTAAAAAAATAACTATATCCTACATATCAGTGGCTTGCTGTCAGACCCTTCAAACATTTATTAAACGCATAAATTATTAACTTATTTAAATTAATAAATAAGCTGTCAACGTAATATTTTAGTTTTTTCTATTTATATATATCCGGAGCGCAAACACAAATGTGCACTAGATAGTTTGCCAAATCTGTTTATTACAGCTTCAGCTGCGGGTGCTCTTGCTTTCTTTAGCTTTTGCTTTCACTATCATCCCCTTAAAACCAGACCTGAACTAGGGCAGGGCCGGACTGGGACACAATTTCAGGCTGGGAAATCTCATACTCATCCAGGCCATCCTATACACCCACAACAAATTCTGAAACCACAGACAACTCTATTATTTGTATGGCCATCACAAAGGTCTAAACCCTTAGGCTGGAGCCGTGCAAAATAATTTAAGGTTCTTGAACTGCACCTTCACATCCATTTTCCGTTTCTTCATTTTCCCCAATATCTCTGTCCATCCCTTGCGTATATGTGTGTTTTTTTCTTGTACCTGTCACCATATTTCCTTACGGCGTGTATCCACTGTTGCAGCACGAGAACTGCGCTCAGTGCGGCTCAAAACACCAAGCGCGAGCGACAATGAGCGGCGTTGAATGACAGAAGTGATATTGCACCAATTACAAAGAATCACGAATTTCACACAGCAGTATGGGACACCATTAAAGGGGAAGCTACATGACAGTAGATTACGGACTTGCGAAGCAACAAAACAAGTGGGTATACCGAGGGTATACGCAAATATTATATATATATATAAAATCGTTAAAATCAATCACCTTTAATTGATCTGAACTCGTAGTTCTTGCCGTAAACGGTGTCGGGGTGTTTCTGCAGACGCTGGAGCAGAGTTTCCTCCTGAACGCGATGAATGTCCCGTGTGTCTGACTCTAGTCTGTTTCTCTGGCGACTCCCCAGCCAGCCCACTGCTTTCACAGCCACATACTGAGCCAAAAGACTCGATATGGAGCGATTCTTGATCTTTATCTTCCATAGAAGAGCCATACAGCAGAGACACAGGAGCAAAAGCGAGGCCGCAGGAGCTGTTACACAAAACACAACAGCATTGACAGCGGTTGAACGGTAGTGGGCGCCAATAACACATTTAACAACGGATCAAATATTGGGCCTCATCTTCTTCCATTTAAAAATGTAAAAACGTACTCAACTTTAAAAATGTGTAAATATACTCAATGATTTTATAATTAAAATGTAAACAATATATAATCATTTATACAATTTAGATGTAGTCAAAAAAAAAAGCCAGATTTACGCTGGCAGCTCGAATAACTTGATAGCTTGACAGCTCCTCTTTTTTTACAGTCTATGCTCCTCACCAGGAAGTACTGTGCACTTCTGATGGTAATACGTTGACATACTGTGCTATTTGGTTGCCTACTTCAAGGCACTTGAAATGATACCATGATGATACATTTGTTTGTTACGCACAAAGCAACCAATAATAAAATAATATCTGCGTATTTTGGAATCAAAGAACTTGTTCTACACACTCACCACATGTAATGGTCACGGCCAATAATGCAATAAAACATGGTAATATGATCCACAAACGCTGATGTGTCTGCATCATTGTGATGGACTTGTCATGATTGAAAACTGAAAGCAAACACTGAAAACAACTTCTTCTTCTTTGGGGTTTAACAGCAGCTTGCATCCTTAACGTTGCATTACTGCCATCTTCTGGTTCTAGTTATTTCCCATATACTGTACTTTAGTCATCATATTCTTGTCATGAGTCCCGTTTTAGTCAGAAAGCAACTCAAACATTTCATTCCTTGTTCACTCCTACTGCAGTTCATTATATTCCGTCCTGTTAGTCCTATTTTTTACATGTCATTTATCATATCCATCCTCCGTAATTCATATTTTGAACAATTCAGTATTTATTATGTACGAAACCTATGAAAAAAGACACTCTCTTACACGTGAATGAGAACAGTTTGACTTCAAAGTTGCATGACAGGAACTCAGTTCCAAGTCATTTCGACAGTATCACATCCTCCTACACAATCTTCAGTATTTGAACATTTACACAGGTGGCTTTTTTTTTTTGCGTTCAGTGAACATTTATGAAAAGCAGAACACTCCTTTGGAAGTGTGGTCAGATCACAATGAGAGATTTGTATGCACATGATTATGTCACAGTTGACCGTGCTTGTTCCCCCTCCATCATGACCAAGAGATTCTCAGTACCGAAACCACCAAAAAGTGTTTGCTAACTTGTCAGTGGGCCAAGATGTCACTGCATGCATTTGCATGCTTATAATGTTTAATGGCAGGTTTAACATTGTGATAACTTTATATCAGTGGTTCTCAGTTCGAATCCTGGTGCAGTTTGTATGTCTGTCTGAAACACACCAGACCCTACACTGGAGTAAAATGTGTGAAACGTAGCCTGCACTATGCCACAAACACAAGACACAGAGAGAACATATCAAATATCTGTTATATTGTGTAAGTAAGGATAAATATAACTAAAAGTGAATAACAATATCAAGAAAAAAGGTGTGGTGTGTAGTGAATACACATGCATTGGCAGCTGTGACACTGTAAAATGTTTGTAATTTTCTCAGAAAAAAAAAGACTAAAAATGTTACAGTAAAACCCGTTAATTGGTTACCTGTAAGGTACATTGGAAAACTACAAATGGTTTAGTATTATATGTAAATTAACTGACACATCTATGGTGCTTGAACGTAAAAACTATAAATTACCATACAATTTACTGTGAAAAACAGTAAAAGTACTTTCACAGAAGTGGAAATTGTTTATTCTCATTTCTGTTAATCATTAGGGGGTTTGTGTTGCATTTTCTGTTATTTAGTTAATGTTTATTGATATATTTTAGACGTGTTTTACCCTAATGGTGTTTTGTCTTTTGTGTATGACCATGTGCACCATTTATTATTGGTTGAGAATGACTTTTGATAAACTCTGATTCATAATGTGGCATAATGTGTCTTTTTATTTATTTCATGTGAATTTTTATTTCAGAAAACAAAACAGATTTAGTTAGAAGTACCAATGTGCAGTCCTGTAATATTTGAAACATTGTCATTGTCTTTTTTATTTTATTTTTTACCATAAATGTATGAAAATTTTTTTATATATATATATATATATATACACAATATATATATATATATATATAAAATCGTTAAAATCAATCACCTTTAATTGATCTGAACTCGTAGTTCTTGCCGTAAACGGTGTCGGGGTGTTTCTGCAGACGCTGGAGCAGAGTTTCCTCCTGAACGCGATGAATGTCCCGTGTGTCTGACTCTAGTCTGTTTCTCTGGCGACTCCCCAGCCAGCCCACTGCTTTCACAGCCACATACTGAGCCAAAAGACTCGATATGGAGCGATTCTTGATCTTTATCTTCCATAGAAGAGCCATACAGCAGAGACACAGGAGCAAAAGCGAGGCCGCAGGAGCTGTTACACAAAACACAACAGCATTGACAGCGGTTGAACGGTAGTGGGCGCCAATAACACATTTAACAACGGATCAAATATTGGGCCTCATCTTCTTCCATTTAAAAATGTAAAAACGTACTCAACTTTAAAAATGTGTAAATATACTCAATGATTTTATAATTAAAATGTAAACAATATATAATCATTTATACAATTTAGATGTAGTCAAAAAAAAAAGCCAGATTTACGCTGGCAGCTCGAATAACTTGATAGCTCCTCTTTTTTTACAGTCTATGCTCCTCACCAGGAAGTACTGTGCACTTCTGATGGTAATACGTTGACATACTGTGCTATTTGGTTGCCTACTTCAAGGCACTTGAAATGATACCATGATGATACATTTGTTTGTTACGCACAAAGCAACCAATAATAAAATAATATCTGCGTATTTTGGAATCAAAGAACTTGTTCTACACACTCACCACATGTAATGGTCACGGCCAATAATGCAATAAAACATGGTAATATGATCCACAAACGCTGATGTGTCTGCATCATTGTGATGGACTTGTCATGATTGAAAACTGAAAGCAAACACTGAAAACAACTTCTTCTTCTTTGGGGTTTAACAGCAGCTTGCATCCTTAACGTTGCATTACTGCCATCTTCTGGTTCTAGTTATTTCCCATATACTGTACTTTAGTCATCATATTCTTGTCATGAGTCCCGTTTTAGTCAGAAAGCAACTCAAACATTTCATTCCTTGTTCACTCCTACTGCAGTTCATTATATTCCGTCCTGTTAGTCCTATTTTTTACATGTCATTTATCATATCCATCCTCCGTAATTCATATTTTGAACAATTCAGTATTTATTATGTCTATGGTTATATCTACTTGGAGAACAACTTCTTCTTCTTTTGTGCAACGGGTAGGCGCAATCGCGCCATCTAATGTTCGTGTTCTGTTGAAATAATACCGTAGCCCACACTGCAGTGGCAGCTTTTTGATTTACAATCGGTCACATTACCTAATGTTCGTGTTCTGTTGAAATACCGTAGCCCACACTGCAGTGGCAGCTTTTTGATTTACAATCGGTCACATTATTCACAGCTGCCACTCAAACGGGGATATCATATCTGTAGAAGTTCACTTGACATTACTTGTGTGACTATGTATCATGTAGGTTCTTGAGCTGGCACAGAGAATGGTGGAGAAAGTAGTTTGTCTCATCATAAACCAGATTCATGAGATTTATGGCAAGCTTGAAGGAATAGTTCACCCAAAAAATGAAAATTACCCCATGATTTGCTCACCCTCAAGCCATCCTAGATGTATATGACTTTCTTCTTTCAGACAAATACAAACGGAGTTATTTGGTTAGAGAATCGGACTTGTAACCCAAAGGTCATGGGTTCGAGTCTCAGTACCGGCAGGGATTGTAGGTGGGGGGAGTGAATGACCAGCGCAATGACCAGCGCTCTCTTCCGCCTTCAATACCACAACTGAGGTGAGACCCTTGAGAAATCCCCCAACTGCTCCCTAGGCACCGCAGCAAAAATGACTGCCCACTGCTCTGTGTGTTTGTGTGTACTTGAATGGGTTAAATGCAGAGCACAAATTCTGAGTACTTGGCCTCACGTCACGTTCACTTTAAAGGGGTCATATGATGTTGCTAAAAAGAACATTATTTTGTGTATTTGGTGTAATGAATTGTGTTTATGCGGTTTAAGGTTCAAAAAACACATTATTTTCCACATACTGTACATTATTGTTTCTCCTCTATGCCCCGCCTTTCTGAAACGCGTCGATTTTTACAAAGCTCATCGGTCTGAAAAAGCGAGGTGTGCTCTGATTGGCCAGCTATCCAGTGCGTTGTGATTGGCCGAATACCTCAAGCGTGTGATGGAAATGTTATCTCCCTTACCATATTGTGATGCCGTGTCCGGGCCGGAGCGACGAGACAAAAACATTAAAACCCATTATAAACGAGGTTGAAATCGCATCATATGACCCCTTTAAAAAATGTCCTGGATCTTTCCAAGCTTTATAATGGCAGTCAAGCCCGTAATGAGGCCACCGAGATCCGGACCTCCGCAAATTTTTCATGTTCAAAAATACAATTTGTTATTTGAATGACCAACTTGCTGTTAAACTCCTCATATGAATGCCTGCATGACATGTATAATTCAGTTTAGACAGTTTGGAAGAATGTTTAGCGTCCCTGTTATGCAAATGATCGCTGCGAGACGCTGACGGAGTGAACGAGGCTTGAGAGAGCTGTTGTGAGTGAGGGCGCGGGCGCAGCCTCCGTGTTGCCAGATCCAGCTATTATAAAGGTTTTTGGACTTGTCTTTTCCACTTAATTTAACACTTTAGAAAGTTAATAAAGTAGGAAGTTGCAGTTTAGAGTCAGCGATATCTTTATCTTATCTTATTTGCAAAAGATTGGAAATAATTTCGGTTTATTTTTTAAATTTTTTTTGTTTTTGTTTGTTTTAGTATCAATATCTAGCAACACTGCATCGCCGTCACTTAAACTGAAAGCAATCAAAAAAACCCATGGGCAGGTTTTTGCTGACAGGATACGACATTCGGTAAGGGAAACGCAAAAATTATCATGATATTATCATAAACGTTATCAACGCTGTCGAAAACAGTAGCATTTAATACTAGTACACACAGATCTATAGAACAAGTAGGTTACAGAATTAAATGAAATACGCAAAAACTAGCCATGAAGAAGTCTATGCCATGTCATTCAGTATAGTAAAATTTTCACAAATCATGCTATAAACTTTCATAAGAGCACTAGACAAAGTTATTGTAGTTATGTATTGTGCAATAAACAACTGATAAAATTATCCACCCTTAAATATAGTAAAGTATTAACAAATTTTGATGCAATAAATAGGGTATGATTTAAAAATAATCATCCCTCCAAAACAGAAAAAACATCTTTCACAAACATCTACATGTCTGTCTTCTTTAAAGTGTTTATAGTGTATATAATGAGTTGTATTTGTAGGGGTTATTATAACACAATTCTTTAACACCTTTAACCCCCCCCCAGAACAGAACAAAAAGAAAACAAAACAAAGGTGGTGCACTAGTAATTTTGACTATATATTTGCGAGTCAAACAGATGAGGTCCTATGCATTTTATTAAGGAATATGGTTAAACAGGTAGTGCTAGCTCTGTAAATGTATGGGCAAATATACAAGCTGATCTACTGCAACTACGGTTATGTTTTGAAAGGAAGCAAAACACTGAAAAAGCTACTGTAATATGTCCAAAAATACTCAAATATATATCAAATATACATATATGACATATATGTAGTGATCTGTTAAGGGTAACTCTGATTTGACCCCTTACAGCCCTCTCTCTCATCTAACAGATCTAACAGATTCAGGTCCTGTAGAGAGGAGAAGCTTGGTCTGTCCTCGCTGTTGAACTCCCAGCACTGCATCATAATACTGTGCACCTGAAAAAAAAAAACCTTATATCAGTACATTTTTACAATTACCTAATATTTGTGTGGTACTTTAGGTAACATGCTTGGTGCATGAACTTGCTTTCTATGTACAATGGAACTCAATTCAATTGGTTAATGTGATCTATACAAAAGCATTCAAATAGAAATCTGTTTTTATTTTCACCTTTGGTGGACACTGAGATGGAGCCGGTAACCTCCAGTTATCCTTGAGAAGATTAAGAAGATGGATAGCCATGGATTGACTCTGGACATAACTTCCTATCTTCTGGATACACAACTGCATCAAAGATTTACAATAAAGCAGGTTTAACAAATTAAAAAGTTTTGGAACAACATAAATTGAGTCAACGATGACAGAATCTTTATTTTTGGTCGTTTCTCAAGGTGACAGTCATTCATTTACTGCCACTGTACTCGTACAGTAGTAGCACTATTATTATGGAGCTTCATTTACTCACTTTTTTGGGGTTTCGACTGATGTCGCAGTAAGAGAAGAGCTCGTGCAGAACAATGCCGAAACTCCATACGTCTGACTTGTGGGAGAATTTCAATTCTGAAA
>NW_015537986.1:396979-437477 GCF_001515605.1 Sinocyclocheilus anshuiensis
GATTCATAATCTTTTTTTTTTTTTTTTTTGCACTGCTGCAATTTATGTGCAAAAATGTAACGCTTTAATAATTTAATGTTTTATTCATAATTGTAATTAATATCTGTAACTAATAATTGTCTGCAATTTGATTTGTGTATTTATAAGCATTTTTTTAATTCTTCACTGCTGCAGTTAATATACAAATACTTTCCCTTGTGCAATGTTTTAATAATGTCAAGTTTTATTAATAATTGTAATAATATTACATTAAAATAAAATATAAATTATATATGCATTTAAATAATAATTTTAGAAGCTTTCAAAAGTATTAAAATATATATATATATATTTTTAAACCGGCTGTTACTATCATTTGTGATCAGATTCATGGTTGATGTGTGAGTTTTGCCTGGGTTTTGGCTAGGCTTGCATGGGTCCCTTTTTTGGCCTGTCTGTCAAAAGTGCTGTCTCATGAATCGTGGAAAGACTGAGTAGCTTGAGGTGTATATGAGTCAAATGATGCTTCTGTGGTCTTCGAGGCGAGGACTGTTCGTGAGATCTTTTTATACTGTCATTTGTAAACATGATTAGAACTGCATGTTTGTTCTGAAAGGGCGTTATGCAAGTTAGACCACATCAAAGTAACTCCGTTAGTGCTCTGGCACATACTGTAAACGTGATAGCGCCTACCATTACATGTTTGAGTCCAGCAGTGTGGTTCAGTTCTTCATGTGTGCTTGTTTCAACATGCCTTGATGCTTACGAGGAATCCTTGGATTTTCTCGTCTTCAGTGTCTATGCTCTCAATTTAGCAGATAACATTACTGCATTCAGGTCGTGTCGTAATGGTTGTGTTTACAATTTTAGCACTCATGAACGCCACTTTAAAGTGTTTATAGTGTATATGATGAGTTGTATTTGTAGGGATTATTATAATACAATTCTTTAACACCAACCCCCATCATCCCCCATACCCCCTGGGTACGGCCATGATGGCAGTGGGTAGTGGCCCAGATTTTGAAGCAAAATCCATCATAGTTAGCAGAAGCTAGAGATTACGGTTTATAAAGTTGTAAATATTGATATTTTTCTTACACAAACGCATCACTTCGTTTCAGGAGGCCTTTATTAACCCCCTGGAGCCGTGTGGTGCACTTTTATGATGGATGGACGCACTTTATTTTGCTTCAAAATCTGGACCACTACCCACTGCCATTATAAAGCTTGGAAGAGCCAGGACATTTTATTTATATATACAGTGGGTACGGAAAGTATTCAGACCCCCTTAAATTTTTCACTCTTTGTTATATTGGTTATATTGGAAAGAAGAAAGTCATATACACCTAGGATGCCTTGAGCATGAATAAATCATGGGGTAATTTTTATTTTTGGGTGAACTATCCCTTTAATCAGTACTGCTGATGAAAAAAAATGGGATAATCTTAAATAAAAGACAAAAGATAAAAGCACGATTTGCATGTCAGCATCTTTTCTTAATTAGCTGCATACCAAATAACTAAAGTAATGGACATTCATTGTTAATTAGAGAAGAGTACAGACTGCTGAAATGAAATTCTAGACAACACAAATAAAAATGAAAGTATTTGTGTAACCATGAAGTAAACTATCCATTTGCCTATACAGGACTTGAATTGCCCCAAAAAAAGCACAGAGGGGGATGAAATCACTGTTGCTACCTGGAAGTGGTACAGTCTGATGGATGAGGTAACTGGGGGCAGACCATCTGTGACTCCACCTGGCCTCATTTCCTCATTCTCCCAGGATGCAACAGTGGTTTCACCTCTCTCTTTGGTGACTCATGAGACTCATGAGAGACGTGATCTGCATAAGGTCACCCCAAAAAGGTGAAGGATAGAAGCCAATGACATACTATTTGAGGTCCACAGAAAGGGATGAAAGGCTGGAGAGAGATAATGGAGAGGGAGGACGGAAGACAGAGAGAGAGAGAGAGCAGAAGACAGGGAGATATAGGGAGATAGCTGTATGGGAGAACCACTTTCTCCTGTGATTATGGAATAAAACAGCTGCCATTTTGTTTCTCTTTTCTGCCCCACATACAGCATTGTCTGCCAGTACTACAAGTGCATTCTAATCAGTGGTCTAAATTTGTCTCCTCTGTCTGCATCCATGATGTCATCCTTTAAGACGCTGCTATGCAGAGCTGTACAGCATGCCTCTACCTCTAGTGCATAAATAGGATGAACTTCCAGCACTTCCCGTGCCACCTGATTTTCAGAAACCGAAATGTCCTCTCCACAACACTGTATGCTTTTGACAGGTGGTGGTTAAAAGATTGCTGATGTGTGAAGAAATCATCAGTTTAATTTGCTGGGACAGACAGGGGGAATCCATCATCACCAGCAGCCAGGGGGTGTATAAAACCTTGTGATAGATGGGACTGTTTTAAAACTCTGGCATCATGAACATACCCAGAAAATACTAATGATTTTGGAATGTGCAAGCAAAGTTTGCCTGAGGAGATGATTAAGCCTCTACCTAATGGTGAGTGAGGACATGTTGAGCATGAAAGCTAACATTAGGTGCATCCCAAATCGTGTACTTATGCACTATTCTATGACGTTTTGTAGTATAAATAGTGCAAGTACTGCACTCACACTGAAAATTCAAATTTAAAGGGTATTTAAAGTGCACTTGCCCGAATGATGCACTTAACCGAAAAAATGAATTGTGGAATATTGGACACTTCATGCACTCAACTGCCGCAGCTTTAATTACGTAGCGAAGGGGGAGGGGCTACCAGACTCCAATGCTGAATGACAAAATAAACATAACTCATACACTACATGGTTGAGTACATAGTGCATAAGTACAGGGTGTATAAGTGCATATAGTGTCATTTGGGACGTAGATATTGACTAGTAAAACATTTAAATCAATTTTCATTGTCAGTTTGGGTAATAAGCTAACGCTAGTAGTGTTTCATTATGTGTGTTTTACATAATTTGCCTTCGACTGGGAAAAGGCTTAAACTTCAGGTTAGTAAAAAATGCTATAGTGTTCCATTGGAGACAATACTACCCTTCTAATCTCATACACTAGATGGTACAGTACTCAGCGCATAGTGTAAGTGCATAGAGTATAGTGCAACTTCGACTGTGTAATGTGTTTATGAATAGAATGTGTTTATGCACTGAGCTCAAATAATTAACTTGAATAAACTACAGTTCAGAGTATCCGGGCTTCTTGGAGGTCCTAGGTGTGGCCCTATAAAGGGGTACCACCTGGGGACTCCCTAGTTCTACTGTGCAACGGAAATGGAAATGGAAAAACCTGGGGGGGAGTGACTGTGAGGAATGACCTGTCTGCTTTGAACTTGAGTGGTGTTCTGGACTGGACTTCTCTGCACATCATGGATTGGCCATAATGTACACCATGTTCAGGGTGGTGTAATGTATTTGGTACCAATGCACCTTAGGCCAATGAACAATGATTGTCTTTGCTGTCATACCATCTGACATACAGCCGTGTGTTTTGGACACTTGGGTAAAGAGAGGAGCAGAGTTGTCAACTGTAAGATTAAGAGGCTACCGGACAGACCCGGGAAACCCAAACAAGTTTGTTAGGGTGAACTGGGAACATTTGTCCAGATGATCTTTTAATACTACCAATGGAGAAACTACTACCTTATATCAAGGAAGTTGAGGACATGGAGTCCAAGTAGGCCCTGTTTAAAGCCTCTTTTGCGAAGGGGATTGCTTGAAACTTGAAACTGGAAAGATGCTGGTGACTGTCGTGACAGCAACCAGAGAACACATTGCTAGAAACCAATGGTAAGAGGTTGTCAGGCAGAAGGAGAAGGTATTTTGGAATTGGAGGTCACTGAGGTAGTTGAAACGTTCAGAAGAGAGTGAAGGCTCTGGATATTGTTGGGCTGTGATAGCTAACATGCCTGTTCAACACTGTGTGGAAATCATTTTGAAAAAGGGGGATCGGAGAATGTCTCACAAGGGTGTCTGGAAAGAAGAATCTGGCCAATTGTCGACCCTCATATAAAGGAGGAAAAATTCTGCTCCAGATGTGGACCAGCTTTTCACTCTAAAAAGGATCCTAAAGGGGATGTGGGAGTTTTCTTATCCAGTCTACAGTATGTGTTTTGTGGACTTGGAGAAAGTTTACGACTGTGTTCCCTGGGGTATCTTGTGGCAGGGAGGCACTATGGGAGTATGGGGTACTGGGGCTGTTTATGCAAGTGCAAAACCTGTGGTACAAGAGCTGAGTCTGCATTCTTGGCAACAAGCAAAGCCTGTTCCCAGTGAGTGCTGAACTCTCCTGAAGGCCTTGTTAGGTTGTGACCTTAAGTGCTCACTTGGGCAGTTTTGGAAGTGTGAAGCAGTGGGGGTGAGGGTCAGCACCCCAATATCTGAGGCCATGGTTTGCAGCCAGAAAAGGTGGATAGTCCTCCTTGGGTAGAGGGTGAGTTGCTTCCCCCAAATGTAGAAGTTCAAGTATCTCGGGGTCTGGTTTACAAGTGAGGGTAGATTGAAGCATGTGGCCATTGTATTGGATCTTTGTCATGAAGAGGAAGCCAAGCTTGATGCACTAGAGGGATTACATCTTTCGCCTGGCCTGGAAACACCTTGGGATCCCTCAGAAGGAACTGGAGACAATTGCTGGGTAAAAGGATGTGTTGGCTGCCCTCCTTAGCCTGCTGCCACTGTGACCCGGTCCCGAATAAGTGGCAGGAAAATTCATAGCTTTTCATCATCATTAACTGAAAACTGATTTTCCATCAAAAATCTGGCATTGTGTAATAAGAAGTTATTACCCCTTATAAAATACATTCACAAACATTTTCAAGGGACCAACAAGGGATGACAAACTAAAATCTTTTTTTAGGTATTTGATGCAGTATACTGCTCTGGGCTACCCAAGTCCAATGTCCTGTACTGGTGGTGTACTGTTAAGCAAATCCCATCTCAAAACATCAGCACACCTACCAGAAGAACCAGTTAAGTTAGATTATCATTATTACACAGCTCTGAGGAATGTTTAAACATGACTGGTCATGCAGAGGATAATGGTGGTCAAATATTTCTGAATAATGACCATTGTCCATGACAACTTTGTAACTGATCATAACAACTGATCCGTGACACCTGTTCGCCGTCTTCCCACCCTCTCTTCAAGATACAATCATTCAACTCAAAACCATGCATTTATATATTTATTTAAGCAGCCATGTAATAAAAGGGTTAGCGTAGAGCCAGCCAATCATTACTATCACAAAAAAAACAAACAAAAAAAAAAATCCAGGACAACTTATGCACTTATTGCCAGGGTCCTGATAACCTCTCATCTATGTTGACTGGACATCATACCTTACATATAGAACATAATGACATGTTATTTCCAACAATAGGAAAAAGTACAAATAATGATCAAAAGAGTAGATTTTAGAGAAAAAAAATAAGACAGACACTAAAGCCAAGCCATCACATTAGGAACACTTTACAACCAAGTTTCAGTTGCTCTAAAGATAATTCAAGCACAATTTATTTGCATTGCAACGGTATATTTATTTTTAGATAGCACTGTAGTAATTATAACTATATTTTCAATATATATATTTGTTTATTTTTATATAAAATTCTGTGTCTGCATAGGTAATTATAAAAACAACTCTTTGATGTGTATTTTCCTGAGATCTGTTCTTGAGGGGAGCGACTTTATCTTGACTGACATGAAGTTCTTACATTTTACATTACTTTGTTTTTAAAATTTACTGGCCCTTTAAAGGCAGATTTTTCTAATTAACATTGTCATTTGCTTTGATATCTATAAAACCAATTTCACTATTCAGGCAAGAAGGCTTTAAAGGTTTAAAAGAAGCATTTACCAATGAGTTATAAAAAAATAAACTTCACAAACAACTCCTGATATCTTGTGCAATTTTGGCTCTCAAATACACTGATTACTCTTTAGAGATATTTACTGGGAAAAAAAAGACTGCAGCATCCAAATAATTTCAGATCAATATATATAGTCTGAGAGGATTTAAAAATGACCAAAAATTTGCAGGCTAACGCTAGACTTTGGTGTAACTACTGGACAAACCTCAGCTGTTTAAGGCACAGGAAGAATGGCTCAGGGAAAATTTGGTATCTGGGGTGGGAGGGAGTCAGATAATCAGAAATGGCCAAGATGCTAGAAAGTTCAGACACCAATAATAAATTATTTCAACTGATTGACACCTTTCAAGTTAATGTACATACAGACCCAACCACCATAACATGATCGCCTGTTTATCAGAGAAGATGCTGTTTATGACCAACATGAGCTAACTATTGTTAGGTCATACGTTAAATACGCTGAATCTAGACACTGCTGTCAAAATCAAATTAAACACCTCTCTTGTTTCTCAGCCTCTCCATCTTCCATTGGTCAGACAAGAAGTCAGTCCTGACCCAAACTCAAGCCACTGGCTGAGGAAATGTTGCTATATGGGGTTGGTGGTAGAGTGATATTTACAAAGCTTTACAGAGTCACAGTGTTCACACTTTTGGGGGAATCACCTACTAATAGCTGACCAAGAAAAAGTAGGATAGAGCATTTGAACTTGAAAATGTACTCTCTTCAACCTTAACCAAGAGGCTAATTTAAATTAAAAAAAACCAAAAAAAAACAAAGGTTATCGAAAGAATTTTGATTCTTCAGTTTGTTCTCAAGATAAATTGTGTCAAATTCCACCCATAGGAGACAACACAACTAAAAAAAAACATCGTAACTCAGCAACCGTTTGATAAAGGAAGTGCTTCCATACAACAACATCCCCAATCCCAAATCTTAAAAATTGCCAATCAAATTTCAGAAGCTAACAGCTTAATGCGTGGATGGTTTAGAACACATGGATATTCTGAGGTGACATGATACATTTCGTAAATTTTCAATGCTAGGGGATGCTGTAACTACAGTTATCAGGTCAGCCAGGTCTACCTGTTTGGTAGACAATGCAGGACAAGGTGAGTGGAAAACCTATTGAATACATTCAGCATTTTTTGCAATTCTGTGTAGTGCCACTAGTTGCAGAAATTACACAATGCAACCTTTTTAATCTGCAGGTTAAATCAATCTCTCCCTCACCACCCTCGAAACGCTATTTCGACAGAGGGGGACCCCACGGAATGCGTTTTCGACAGAGCGGACCGCCAAAGGAGGGGAAAACTGCAGAGGGAAAAAATGTGATTGGGCTAGTTTCGGGCTAGTTTTGAATAGCAATTGGGCTGGTTTTGTTTCACAGACATGGCAACCTTGAATGTAGCTGTAAAGGTGGACAAATTGTAACTGGAGGTGGACAAATTGAGACACCTGAATACTGTAAGCTCAATGTCGTAGCCAACTGTGTGACTGGACTTGAAGATTGGATCAAGTAGATTTTTATAAGACTAGTATAACAATCAAGATAAAGGGCATTTAAAGTGGAAAACCCACACTGTCTAGTAAAGTAGCTACTCATATTCAGCCAAATAGAAGTGTATCATTGCACATGACAGACTATTGTGCTTCAATGGTTAATGATGGAAAATTACACATCAAACTATATATAAAATGCAAAGGCAGTTACACATCCACTGATCAGCTTTGACAAACATAACATTTAACATTTGTTAAGATAAAAATATGGAATGGAACCATCGAGTTTTTGTGTAGTTCACATTAGAGATCACAAGCTTAAAGGTCATGACTGTTGTCCACTCCACTGGGTTTCCATGGGCTGTCGCAGGAACTCCTCCACCTGTCGGGCCATGTCCATGGTCTCATCCAGATCAAATTCACCTTCAGTGTCTAACATGGAGTCATTCCTTCAGATGCACACACACACACACATACACCAGTCATGCACTGGGTTCGTTATTGCAGAGATCAACAGTGATAGCAATGGGAAAGAAAATAACCATATACAAGATGTTCCTCAGAACTTACATTGATGGATAGATTGTGAAGTTATTGTGTTGATTGACAGTGGGTGATGCTGCATGCTCCATGAAGGAATTCCCAGGAGAGGGTTCAGGATTGGGCGAAGAAAACCTGAGAAAGAAAAAAATGCATACAGGTCATCTGTATTAACCTCTGATCTCTTAAGTAATTTTTTGCAATAAACTGAGAATGTGTAATGCTTCCGGTATATTGCATTCAAATACACATTATAATTGTGTCAAATAAGTGTTCAAATTCCACAGTTTGTGCATATAATTATAATTACATATAATGTGCATATCATTTCCATTATTAAATTAAATTATTATAATATACTGATATTATTTTGGCCATTTTCACCCTTAGATACTAGCATTCACTGTGAGGAAATAAAAATACATACGTATGGGTCCATAATAGGGTTGCTCTAGTCCTTTAGTCCATATTGAGATTATATATATATATATGTGCGTGTGTGTGTGTATATAGATGGAAAAAAACTAATACTAGTCCTACTAATAGAAGTAAATAGCCTCAAACAATTATTGAAGACAAGTAAACAGTCAGTAATACAATAAAAGAAAGATTACAGGTAATAATGTTGTAAATAATGTTCAGTTTCTTGCACAGACTAATCATTTCACTTCATAAGACCTCAAAATATTGTCAGGGGCCATGGGTATTAATTTTGTGTTCCTTGATAAGCTTTTTTTTTAATTCTCAAAAACCAGTAGCCGCTGACTTGCATTTTATGAATCACCAAGGACCACAGTTTCATCTAAAAATCTTTACTGTTCTACTGAAGAAAAACATTCACCTACATCTCGGATGGCCTGAGAGTAAATTGACAGCAAATTTTTTTGGGTGAACTATCCCTTTAAATCCGACTGTATATATTGGAACATGTAGAAACACATTTCTCTAATATCCAGGAATTATTGATGATAATCAATCAGGTCAGTTTTTGACTTTTTGTATATTAAAAACTTGAGAGAAGAGAACAATACTCACTCAACTTTCACCACCTGCTTGATCTCTGGTTTGACATATCCATCCCCCACTGCTTTTGCTGAAAAAACAAAATCATGCTCATTAAAGATTGTTAATAGAAACTCTTTAACACTTTAATTCACAAGAACCAAAGCATCCATATATTAAACTCTGTCATTAAGCCTCTGTTAAGCTTGAGTGGATTCTGACTAAATTAAAAACCATTTCTTTTACACGCTAAGCAGACATGTCTGTTATTGGTTATCTACACCAGTTACACAAATGACCTACATTGAATTCTAAAAACCTTTGTCGCTGAAAGGTGACAAGTCTGCATCCCTGAAAGTTGGGAAACACTATGCTAACTAACTGTAACTATGCTAACAATGAAGCATACAATCATTTGATGATATTTCTGTCTGCAAGAGAAACATGCATACAGTTTGGAGGTGTGCAGTAACGGGAGAAGACTTCCTCTTTCGGCTGGCTGGGATAGAGAAAGAGCAGATGATTCAGATCACTGATCCGATCGGCCAGAGAGCGGATAGAGAAATCTTTAGTAGTGAAGGGCATCAGGTTCCACACCATCCGTTCTCCTGCATAATGAAACACACATACTCAGAATGATGGCTGCTGAGTAAAGTCAAGCATTTCTGTTCAGCTTGGACCCACGTTTGGCTGAATGCATCTGAGTTCTCATTAGTATTGTCTTCACTAACCATTTAGAATCAGAATCAGAAGAGCTTTATTACCAAGTATATTTACACACACAAGGAATTTGACTTGACGACAGGAGCTTCCAGTGTAGAAGAAAGTACAGACATAGAGCAGACATATATGATAGTGCAGACATACATAGGAATAACACAGTAGGGATGGAATATAACACTAATGTAAGAAAAAAAAACAGAAATTAAATAATGTACTATATACAGAAATAGAAGTATAGATAAAAAAATGTAATATTGTTTAGATAAATGTACAGATATGTTATAAGTGTGCAGATAACATATCTGTACATTTACTGTGCTCCTTACCTGCTTTGTTCGGGTTTTCTGCGACCCATGCGATGGTGATGCCTCCGATCTCAGAGTCGCTGAAGCGCAGAAGGAACGTGCCGTTTGGTTTGGACATCAACATGTCCTGAGCTTGCTGCTTGTTCAGGAAACCCAGAATCGCTCTGCAGATAAACATACAACATTTTACCAATTGTTCTCTTATTAGTGTGCGAAGTGTGCTGAATCAGTCTTTACCCATCATTCCAGTGAGACTTCAGGTGTTTCTTCATGAGCTCAATGACCCCATCAAACCACTGCCAGAATGTGAAGTTCCTGCCTGGCAAACTTTCCTGTCAAAACAAAAAACACCCAAGTCTGGATCCCGAGACTGGATATATTGCATTCATTTCAAATGTTCGGTTGCTTTTCTTCTTTTACAACACTGGATGTTCTGAGGAAAAAAACTAAAGTAATGGCTCTGAAGGGAGACTATGTAAAATAGGATTAGTTGCTGCACATTAGTGTTGGGAAGTCCAAGTTATTATTTATGTTTGCATCACATATTCTGTGTTTATGTCATGGTGTAATTACATGTTCCCAGACACACAGTATAACATATAAAATGTAATGCATGCCTCTAAAATGAAATTATTTTAAATTAAACTAGCAACATGCTCATTTAGTCTCATGATAACAAAAGGATGCATCAGTCAATTTAACCGATTCAGTCTAATTTGTTAACAAAGCGTACAGTCTGATTTCAACTCAAAGAACAACATCTTTAGGTGATAAGAGAGCTGATGTTCAGTTTGGCTATTAGTGATGGTTACCCTATTGAACTGTGACCAGGTGATGGTCATGTTGCAGTAGTCCTCAGTGTTATTGCTGGAGCTGCTGAAGGCTTTCTGAGCGAGAAACACCAGATTGTCTTCTGACAGGCCTCTGTCGCTCTGAACCTCCGATTTATATTTCATGTTCAAAGCCTCGCACAGCTGTGGCCACAGCACTTTATCAGGCACCACAAATGGCACTCGACCCTAAGGAGAAATCATGAAGAACCAAATGAGCACAAGTGTGTACTGTACTGCTGTGAATGTTGTAGTACACTGCAAGCACAAAATGTTTTCAGGACATTTCACATTGTTGCATTTTGGTTGTTAAATGAACTTAGGGCTTGGCGATTAATTAGAATTTAATGTTTTGCCACGATTTTATTTTTTATAAATCGAGGAATCATGATACTGAATAGAAATATTACTAAACGTTAGAATTAGACACTGTGACAATATTCCAATGTTAACAGTAAAGAGGAAAGAATGATCCAACCGCATGTTGGCGCACATGATTAACCGCTCACGTGTGACGCGCTCTGTGAAGGACCATAAGGTGCACAGAATGCGCTTTTGTGTTGACAAAGATGTGACGCGGACAGTGGAATAGGAAAAAATGCAGGAAGATGGGAGTTGAACTTCTTTTAACTTGAGCGCCGCGTTTTTAGAATGCCGTTTCATGCACGAGAGGCTGCAAGAGACATAAGCACAACAGTCAAACGCGTCCATGATCAGCGCAATCGAATATAAACCTGTAAAGAACTACTAGTGTATTTTCGAAATTTCATGCTTGCATCATGGTGACAGGCTGCTATTCATGGTTTTTACAGAACATTCATAGCCTAGTTAATAATAGTCTACTGGTGTTATACCTTAAGTAATTTTGAATTTGAATTACCTTGACTTTTGAGATTTTTTTTTAAGTATTTTCCTTGTATTATTTCTGAACATATGTGACCATGGACCACAAAACCAGTCTTAAGTTGAACGGGTATATTTGTAGCAATAGCCAAAAATACATTGTATGGGTCAAAATGATCGATTTTTCTTTTATGCCAAAAATCAATAGGATATTAATTAAAGATCATGTTCCATGAAGATATTTTGTAAATTTCCTACCGTAAATATATCCAAACTTAATTTTTGATTAGTAATATGCATTGCTAAGAACTTCATTTAGACAACTTTAAAGGCGATTTTCTCAATATTTAGATTTTTTTGCACCCTCAGATTCCAGATGTTCAAATTGTTGAATCTCGGCCAAATATTGTCCTATCCTAACAAACCATACATCAATGGAAAGCTTATTTATTCCGTTTTTAGATGATGTATATATCTCAATTTTGAAAAATTGACACTTAAGACTGGTTTTGTGGTCCAGGGTCACATATAACATGTATAAGACAAGTTTGTAGAAGATATTTAACGTTAACAAGAGATTTGTTTAACATTTACATCATGCTGACAACTTCATGTGTGGTGCACTTAAAATAGAAATTTCTTTAACTAGAGGGTTAATATAAAAAGAAGTTACTTGAATCATGTTGTAGTTACATTTTCAAGTTGACTAGTTAAAAATCGAGAATTGGTCAAACGTTCTGGAAAAATTTAGATTTTATTTTTTTGCCATATCGCCCAGCCCCAAACGAACTTAAACATTCTGGACCTTGTTAAGAGAGTGGTGTGTACTCCAATCCCAGTCAAGCAACATCAGTTTACAATATAAATGAAAATCCATTAAAAGTGTAAATGGATTATATCTGACAGATTAGAAGACAACAGAAACAGACTATTTGTGTTAAGTCGCCTCAAAACAACTTTATAAATGTATTTTTATGGAGAAGTATATCTAATCAAACTTTCTAAAAAAACTTTTGTTAGAGACAGAACGGGTGAAATGATTTTATTCAAATTATGAAATGACATTTTTACTAGCTGGGTAATCTTGCAATATAAAAAGACAACCCTCTCATGTCCATCAGCTGGAGGGTAAAAGATACATCAGCTGAGAACAGTACATTTTGTTGAAATATGCTAAGAATATGTAAATGATGTGTCCACTAACTGTCTCAGAGAAAGCATTATCCCACAGTACAGTTGCTGTAGCGTTATTATCTTGACTCCCATGAACGATGACCACAACAGGCAGGGATAATGTCTGCACAAGAGAGAGAAACAAAAAGGGACAAATTTATGAATGATACAAAGGCGCATAATAAAATTCAACAAATAAGAATAACTTTGACAGAATTTCTGTTTTCGTTTTACCTTCACGTGAAACACAAGTTCATTGCCTCCCACACTGAACTGAGACTCAAACAGAACCGTAAACTTCTCTTCAGTCACTGACTCGGCCCCGCGGCGGTCTGACCGCTTAATACGCTTCAGAGACTGTAAACAAGAGGGAAATAAGTCATCATCATTAAAATATATATAAAACTTTTTTGATTAATCAAATGCCAAAACATCCACTGCATCAAATAACAGCAGGCAAAAAATTTAACGTTTATAATCTTTAGGCCTTATTAACAAATTTCTGCAGAATGACTAAATTTGTTCATGATTTTTTTTCTCATGCTCGTGTTTCATGTAGTTAGTCATGTAATATTGCTAACAGTATAAAAGTTAATCTTATGTTTACTTCATAAAAACTGGTTTCACAGTAAAAAGACACATGTACCACAGCCTTAAAAGGGGGACATTTGTAGAATTATACTAAAAGGCCTTTTACTTGCTAAAAAGTATGAACTATCAATCAGACGACAGAAGGCATGTAGTAGATTGTGTATAACAGGTTTCTCAGCAAAGTTTTGATCAAGCTGATATTTTAGAGGCCTCTGAAATTTGCGAATCAAATATGATACAGAAAGGTTTATAGGGTTTATAGGGTTAACAGCATTTTGTGGTGCATGCAAACACACACAATGTGTAATGTGAAGCCTTTAAGCACAGGTTACCATGGTCCTGAAGTGTGCACTCAGGGTGCCAGTGGTTTGGTGGTACTCCATCACACAGTTGTTGTTTAGAATCTCTCCACTGCTGTCACTTCAGTGAAAAGAGAGGACAAACAGTCATGTCACTTTTTATTGTCATTCAAAAACATGCACACATTCAGAAACAAAACAGTGTTTCTCTACATGTCTTGGTGGTGACATCCATAAAACCATTTCAAAACAGTAAGTACACAGGACATTGCACGACAAGTAACAGTATACATAGTATACATGGTACACATATAACGGTTACAATGATATACAGAGCTGTAATTTTATGCCGCCAATCTAGTGAGTACCTCTTTGTGTTTTCAGGCCCCCAAAATGCCGTTGTCATGTGAATGAGCAGCCAAAACGCACAAAAAGTTTTCAGTTTTTAGTCTGTCATGTAAACGTCCCCTTAATTTAGTTGCCAAATTGTCTGGTGAGTAAAAAAGTTCATTTCATTTCATTTTGGCCCCTAATTTCAATGAAAATGATCTCTAAATCTATTCTCAGTGAAGTGTGCATTGATTTGAAGAGTCAGACATGTCATTGCACTCACTGCTGACTGGTTCAATATCTGTTTGCAATCTGAAAGAGAACAAATCCTGCTACGGAGGTTAGTTACTACAACCAGGGATGCACAAAAGTGGTGCGCATGCGCAACCGCTCATTTGCAAACTGACATGGCTGCCAGCTGTTAATACATTTTAGATTGACTAACTGTAATACTATGTAAGATTTCCATTCAAACTGAAAGCATAAATCTTGGCTAAGTGCTGCCAGAATGCAAAACTGTGACATTTCATTCGCTGATACGCTTCACTCAGCAGTGCTAAAACAGGCAATGCATATAATTACTTGCCGGCAACCCAGAAAACCCAGAAGCAAACCAGACTGAAAATCTTATGTGCATCCGTGATTATGACCATGAACATCGGTAAAAGCAGACCCACTTTTGTAGTACCTAAAACCAATGGTTGGCACAAAATAATCTAAAACTTTCCTGGCTAGCCACCTAAACTGGTTTTAAGGCACAGGTCCCTGATGTTACACAATAAAGCAGCTAAATCTAAATCTAAATGCTAAATCTATTCCATGTTGAGTTTTAGTCAAAGCCATATGAGGCCATTATGTCAGTTGCTTGGTTTTAATTTCTGTAGTTAAACAAAAATTCAGTTGCTGCTGAAAAGTGTATCATTTTATTTGAGTAGGACAGTGTAAGGGTCTGTCTGAATGCAGTTAAGTGTTTTGTAACCTTACTTGCGGGTGTTCTCGTTCTTCAGTAAGGCCTTGGCCTGCTGTTCACTGATGATGGTGGCCTTAACCTGTGGAGGGTTCATGTGGACATTGAGTTTCCCTCCGACCAGCAAGCGAACTGTTGCTGAAAATTTGGTTTGAGTCTTCAGCACTTGAGGAGGCTGTTTCTCAATTATAAATGTGCTGCAAAGAGACCAGAAGCAAAGACACCACTGAAAACCTTGCTTCTCTGAGAGAGAAATGATAGTGACCAATGATGGCAGTGACTGAGTACACACCTGGTGACGAGTGCTGATATGATGTCTGTGACAGTAGCGTTGAGGTCAGTAAGCAGTTCTTCTGTGGGTCCGGGAATGGGCAGCTGCTGTGTCAGGTGTTCAACTCGGCGAATCTGCTGTCTGTTTTGCCAAATCATATCGGCCAACTTCTCACACCTGCATTCACAAAACAAGAACATAAAATACTGTACCACCAACGTGTTCAAAGCAAGTTGCACTGTGTATGTGAGGTAGTGGACACAGTGCAACTTGCATATAACATTTACATGTTATATTTCCTAACATGTAAATATTTATATGAACATAAATAGATCCAACAACTGAGATATAAACTGAACAAATTTCACAGACATTTCATGGACAGAAATGGTTTGTGAAATTAAATGTTTATTAAACAATAAAAGATTTATTTAAATTATATAAATGCATATTTGCTGAATGCTTATGGTAAACGAGAAAGTATTATAATGTTTGCCTTTTTACTATATAAAACAATCATTATAATACTTTATTGTATACCTTTTAATTCCTTTAACAATTATATCTGATTATCCCATAGGAAAGAAAAATCAAAAGTGAGATCTCTTTAACAACTCAAATATTTCTCCTAGACAGAAATGAGTTTACTTTAAGATCGAATGGAGATTTTTGCTTGAGTCTCCTGCTTCTCAAACTTGTCTCCTGAGACAAAAACTCTAACAATCTCACAATGGTCTCCTTTAAAGCTTTAAAATAGATCTCAACAACATCACACACTGTGCTCAGATTTTTCTCCTTAGCTAAAGACTCTGGTGGTCTCACATTTGTCTCCTCCAAAGTTTCAAACAAGATCTCAACAGCATCGCACACTGTGCTCAGATTTTTCTCCTTTGCTAGAGACTCTGGATCTCTCACATTTGTCTCCTCCAAATTTTAGATTATAGATCTCAACAACATCTCACACTGTGCTTAGAAGTTTCTCTTTAGCTAAATAATCTGGGGGTCTCATATTTGTCTCCTGTAATGCTTTAAAAGAGATCGCAACAACTTTACAAAGTGTGCATCAAGTCAAGTACTTGAAAAGCACTAAATAAAGGGGGGAAATCATAAATTCAGTGTTAAAGGCTATATTGAGAGAGAAGTTATGCAGAAATAAGGATAATGTTACTTTTTATGGGACAATGTTTATGTAATTCTTAGGCACATAATTTGTTGTTAGAAATAGTAATGTAACGGATGCCTTAATCAAAACTGATCTATAGAAAATGTAACCCTGGAGCTTTCTTTGCTGAAAGGCACATACATGGCTTATGACTCAGTCTTGATTATTAATTGACTAATTTGATTATTAATACATATTATATGGTAGACATGTTTGAGCTCATATTGAGTCATTTGACTTGGTGCACACTTTGTAAAGTTATTGAAATCACTTCTGAAATTTAGAGGAGACAAATGTGAGAGCTCTCGAGTCTTTAGTGTAGGAGAAAAATCTGAGCACACTGTGTAATGTTGTTGAGATCTTTTCTAAACTTTTGAGGAGACAAATGTGAGAGATCCAGAGTCTAGCTAAGGAGAAAAATCTGAGCACAGTGTGTGATGTTGTTAAGATCTCTTCAAAACTTTTGAGGAGGCAAATGTGTGAGATCCAGAGTCTCTAGCTAAGGAGAAATATCTGAGCACAGTGTATAAAGTTGTTGAGATCTCTTCTAAAGCTTTAAAGAAGACCATTGTGAGAGTGTGTTAATACTAAACAAAGCAAAAAAAAACAAAAAAAAAACCCCGGTACACTAGTGTTACATTTGTTTAAAAAAAGGTATTGCTCTTTTACTAAGCATCTTGCACTTGTAAGTCCTTTCTAGTGTGTTTGGAAAATGTGACTGACCATTAAAGGTGAAAATCCCCATTGCAATAAAAAGCAACAGCAATATCTGAACAGTAAAACATTTTTATAATGGAGTCTTGCAAGAGATTACAGCAAGACAATAAAGAGATCTCCCATGTTTCTCACACGTTTCTCTCCCATTGTCATTTTGGATTCCTTTCTTTCAGAACTTTCTCATTTCTCAGTTGTGTCTACTTTTATTTCTCCTAAGGATTTTTAGGAGAAACATCTGAGACAGCTGAGACTAAAATGAGAAATACATGAGAATCACAACTAAGTCTCCTGAGATTAGAAAGAGCAACCACTGAGCAATGAAATATTCCTATAATGGATCCTTGATAGTTTGCAGCAAGACAATAAAGAGATATTCTGTTTCTTCCACCACATTCGCTGTTTTGACTCTTTTTTTCTCAAATATTTCTCATGTCTCATTTGTGTCTACTTCCATTTCTCCTAAGGAATTTTAGGAGAAACATCCGAAATGCTGTTGATACTAAAATGAGAGATATATGAGAATCTCATCTAAGTCTCCTGAGCTTAGGAAAAGCAATACATTTTTCCTATGGGATTAGACAGACTTCTATCCGTATCAGACAGAACTGTTAAACAGTGACAGCAAACGATGACTAGAGAGAACGTGAACACTGTGTGCTCAGGCGCTGCTGTTCTCAGCACCGTCAAAATAAAAGTCTCGCGCGCTGTCTAAATAAAAGTACCGCCTCAAACACATCGGCCAAACAGAAAAACATATCGGCCGATGCCGATATTTAAAGGGGTCATATGATGCAACTTAAAGTTTTCCTTTCTCTTTGGAGTGTTACAAGCTGTTCGTGAATAGATAAGATCCCTAAAGTTGCAAAGACTAAAGTCTCAAACCCAAAGAGATATTCTTTATAAAAGTTAAGACTCGTCCACGCCCTCTTAAAACACCTCGTTTAAACGTCCCCACATGTCTACGTCACTGTGTGGGAAGATTTGCATAACACCGCCCAAATGTTCACGCAAAGAAAGAAGGCGTAACATTGATTCTCGCTGTAGTATTGTTGCCACTGCCATGTCATGGAGACGCTGTGTTTCGTGTGAAAGCGAAACTACTTTGTTTGGATACCCAAATATTCGTGTGTGTGCAGCGCATTTTACAGAGGACTGTTTCCTGGACCTGGGAGAGTAGCCTACAATGTCGTCTGTGCACAAAGGCTGTTTCTATAAAGTGGGGCAATTCCAACTTTGCAAGGACAGTCTGGCGCTTCTGACTCACAGCCTGTAAGTACATTTTCATATTTAAAGAATTTGCCACTGACGATTCAAATGCGGGTTTTGAGCAGTGTAGAGTAGCACTTGTTGTTTTTCATTTCTCCAATCACAAATGCAGACATGATTTTATGTTTACGTGGTGCTATATGCAACGCAACGCGTAAAAATACAGTATAAGTCATTATAATCAGTAATTATGTCCCCACTGGATGCAACAAATGCCTCGTTTATAATGGGTTTTATTGTTTTTGTCTCATCGCGCCGGGACACGGCATCACAGTATAGCAAGGGGCTTGAGGTATTCGTCCAATCACAACTCACTGGATAGCTGGCCGATCAGAGCATACCTCGCTTTTCAGACCGATGAGCTTTGTAAAAATCGACGCGTTTCAGAAAGGCGGGGCATAGAGGAGCAAAAATAATGTACAGTATGTGTAAAATAATGTGTTTAAAACCTTAAACCATAAACACATTGCATTACACCAAATACACAAAATAATGTTCTTTTTAGCAACGTCATATGACCCCTTTAAAAATTTTCAAAAATCGGCCAATATATCGTCTTGGCGATATATCGTCGACCACTATTTTAAACATTTAGTGTCTTAAAGCGATAGTTCACTCAAAAATAAAAATTACCCCATGATTTACCCACCCTCAAGGCATCCTAGGTGTATATGACTTTCTTCTTTGAGACAAATCCAATCAGGGTGTTAACGGAAGCTAGAGATTACTGTTTATAAAGTTTTAAATATGGATATTTTTCTTACAAAAACATCTTGATTCACTTCAGGAGGCCTTTATTAACCCCCCGCAGTCGTGAGGAGCACTTTTTATGATGGATGGATGCGCTTTTTTGGACTTCTTTTGGACTATTGAAAAATAACACCCATTCACTGCTATTATAAAGCTTGGAAGAGCCAAGACATTTTTTAATATAACTTTGATTGAATTTGTCTGAAAGAAGAAAGTCATATACACCTAGGATGCCTTAAGGGTAAATCATCAGGTAATTTTCATTTTTGGGTGAACTATCCCTTTAAGGACTGTTCCACAGTACATTTATGTGTGTGTGTGTGTGTGTGTTTAGAATTTTATTTTATTGACTGGTATTTTACATTATTTCTGAATGTAATAATAAAATGTAATATATCCCTTTTTCTCTATCATCAATGCAATTGCGACCAAGTGTGACTTACATTCAGGTGCAATTTTTTTTTTTTTTTTTCAGAAAAAATATGGCAATTTATATTGACTTACACTTTGATAACAAATGTCTCTATATGTCAACAGTTGGTAGAAAACATGTAAGCTGCCTTTGTTTATGGTGTGAAACAGGCCTCAGGGTTTGTGTCAGGGTAAGTCATAATAATTCGCTTATAAAAAGAGTCTATGGTACTCCCTCAGGCCCTGTAAACATGTGTAAGTGTGTGTATATTGTGCATCAGTACCAGGCTTGCAGTATGTCCAGTCCTCCCTCTGATGGTCCTCCATTGCCTGCGAGCTGCTGTCGTCTCTTCCACTGAATCAGTTCATCATCTACGATCACAGTTTGCTGTTTCCGCAACAGAGCTAGAGTCCTCTGATGCTTCTCTGCCAGTTCCTATACACAAACACACATTATGTTTTTCAACCAATGGATATGATGGAGAATATTGCTTCTGCTTCTGAAAACAAACAAAACATTTGTTACTGATTTTATACTGTTGCAAGCAAAAAATAAAAAAATAAAAACATACATGCGTATATGCGTATCATATGGATTCAGTGTACCTGTCTGTATTTCTGTAAGGTGTTGGCCTCTCGTGTGAGCCAGGCCTCTAGTGTTGACTTCCTGCTCTGCAGACCTGATTCTCTCTGAACACGCTCAGCTGGAGGAATGCTGGCCAAACTACTCAACTGAGCTATTCGACAAAGAGAAAACTTCAATTAATCATTTAAAAATACAGTTCAATGACACATTACTCAACAGCATTTCCTGTGTAGCTTTGTTTTTTTCACATTTTTGCTATTTATATCAGAACAACTCACTCGGCTTGAGTTCAACATGTTCAAAACTTGACTCGGTTTGATTCGACTGTTTCAAAAGATGATTTGTTCACACAATGGACATCGCTAAGCACATCAGACCAGGCAATATTGTCCCATTTGTCCAGTTTTGTCCAATCTTGCTCCTGGAGAAGCTATTTTCCAGCAGAGTTTATCTCCAACAGACCTGTCTGGAAGTTTCTAGTAACCCTGAAGACTCTGTTATCAGGGTTGGAGTTAAACTTTGCAGAAGGGTGGACCTCAAAAAGCAAGAATGGTCACTCTTAGGAGTCTTTTTTTTTTTTTTTAATAAATTGTTTAAAAAATTGCAATCTCAAAAGTTATGGGTTTGAATCAGTCTGACCATTTTTTCACATAATCAGTTAAGTGTGTGTTTCCCAAAATTTCATTAGTACCTCATAAGTCGTCGTAAGTACTAAAACAGTTCAATTATTTAGCGTTAACCAAACTAAGAAGCCAATGAACATTCACGGCATCTCGATGTTGTGTGGTTGATGCCATGTTTGTAAAAGCATAATTTTGTAGAAATTATAATGCGCTGGCTGAATGAACACATATAGCCTGAAGGAGTAAAGTGTACAGCAATTACATACTGCATGTAAACGTTTTTCAACGGTTTTCTGTTGTTTCTGTGTAAATGAACTATAATAACCTTACAGTATTTGCAATCTTGAATGAACTAATTAGTAGAAGTTCTTACTCCACCACCTGTGTGACATCATTAACGACAGTCCCACATTGTTGAACCAACGTTGTTCAAACAACGGTTGTGCGAACATGTTACTACCGTTTTGGTAAACAGTTGTGTGTTGCTAGTTAATTTGCATTGTACTATGGTAGTTAGGCAGCAAGTTAAGTCATTGTACAGGAAACAAATTCCAGAGAGGCTACTGAATCAACAAATGACTCACTTACTGAACTACAAGTTCCATGTCAATTCATCATTACTTTAATGTAGCAATAAGGCAGCTTTTACAAAAGTGTTGCGTTTATAATTTTGTATATATATATAGATAGATAGATAGATAGATAGATAGAGAAATTTTCTCTTTATTTGTAGACATCAAAGGTATGTCATATTTTATTTAAAATTTACTCTAAAAAGTTTCTGAATCAAGCATTCAGTGGTGTTGTAGTTTAATATGGAATAAACTCACTGTATATGATATGTAAATGATACTGGATGTGAGGATTAGGACAGCATATGTTCATACCCTGTATCCTCAAGCTCTCCTGGTATTGAATGATGAAGTACTCTTGACTGTGCTGTAGCTTGCGGAGGTCATTCTCTGTGTCCTGTGTCATAACACGTAGCTCCTCAAACGTCTGGTTGATCTGCTGATATCTCTGAGGGGTCCCATCTACCGGACCTGACCCCGGACTGCTGGCCTGATTGCGACAAACAAACAAGATATCACTTGCTCACTATCCAATTATGACATCCTCAGTGTAAATCAACAACCAAAGAAGCTGCATGTGTGACTTACGTTGGATGCTTCCTTTACAAGTCTTTGCTCCGTGTACAGGATGTGTTTGACACACCGCACAAGCTCCAGAGGGCAAGGGTCATAGGAGCTCTAAAAAAACATAGGATCATCATTGGTATGAATTCAATTCAACAGAGGTACAAATCTTTTGCAATGAAACATGCAACAGACCTTGAATGATGTGTCACTTTAGTCTGTGTATATGTGAACCAATATTATTTTATTTTTTAACAAATAAAAGTGTTTTTATTTCTGATTTTTTTTCTGAGTTAATAATGGTTTGTGCGGCACGGTTCCAACAAGTAGTGCTGTTCTGCTTTTGGTGCGTTTTAAACATTTTCTCATTCGAAACAAAGTGGCAGCGCTTGTCAGTTATCAAAACAGAGAAATACAGAGACTCGATCTCTCATAACTAACTGCATCTGGTCTGTACCTTCAGCTGTGTGGCATAATGACCCAGTTTGATCTTCAGCAGGAAACCATCTTCACCCATCTGATGCTCTGCCTTCCTCTGCAGCTCCTGGATCAGACCATCCAGCAGACGCTTTGCTTTAAACTCGTCCTGCTGGTTCTCCAGGTCGATGGCATCCCTGCACACGACACAAATACTCTTCAGTCCATTTCATGCCCTGCTATGAAAGTAAACAGATTTTATTACATACACAGATCTGAGCTGCTAGTGGAGCAAAAAAGCTCACCACAGCTGAGCCTCCAGCCACTGCGCCAGGTAGTGGCGCACCTCGATGGGGAAGTGCTGCCCATAGAGAGATTGCATCTGATGCAGGGCATCCCCCTGCAGCTGCTGTGCCTGAATCCACAGCGCCATACCAGGCTCTGAACAGACAGACCGAGATGTGCACTTGTAACTTTAAGAATGGTATGAAAACAGTATCCCACAATGAAATGTGCTCAACATGACCTTCTGTTTCCAGCGTTTGATGAATACAAAATTGGATTAAAAATGCAAATAATACAAATGCAGACAATAACTGAACCATATTGATGCATTTAACTTTTACAATTTTATTTTCTAAAACAGTATACACAGCGCAGTACGCAGTAAACTAACATTCCATTGTGACCATAAGCTTTCATTAGGATGTTTTGATTCATGTTGAAATACAAGCATGCATACTAACTAAAACACGTATACTACCTAACAATATGTGAATAGGCACAGTTGGCACTGACTGTGTTCTAAATGGAACATAGCTTACTTTCTATTGAATACTGCAGAGAACACACTGAATGCTGTCAACAGCTTCTTAAAATCAGCATGAAACAGAAGTTGCTATAGTCTCTTCTTCCCTACTGTGACACATACTCTGTCAGAAAAAAATGTGTAAAAATTGTTTCTTTAGCTTGTCACTGTGGCTTTAAAGGGGTCATATGATGCGATTTCAATTTTTCCTTTCCCACACAGTATGCTCTGGCAGTGACACTGTTGCTGTCAGCCAGAGTATAACATAGACTGTGTAACACACACACACTTAACGGCAGAACTATATTTAATTGAGGATACGTTTCTGTCAAACATAGGATTAACCATTAGGCTTCTTCATGTTTTAATATTTATCTTGTGTATTATGTATTTATATGTATCATAAGTTTTGTTTTATATAGCCTACTTTTTACAATCTATATTTAAATACATAGGCCTATTCTAAATATGTATTTAAATAGCGACAATGTCAGTGACACTGAAAATCCATTGGCACATGCCACTCGTGATTCTCCACTGACACTTGTGGCATGTGCAGCTATACTATTGTGACAGAAAAACCTAAATAAATAGACTAATTTAGTGATTATTAAATAAATGTCAATTATATGTATTTACAAGTCAGTATTTTTTTCCAAACATGTTGTAGGCTATTTGAGTGGCATGTGCCACTGAATGTTGTGTAATACCAGTGTTATTGTATGTTGCTGATCACTGCAAACTATCCATTCTAGGAAACACACAGAATTAATCTATCATACGAATAGGCTACCGCATTTACAGTCGCATCCGTTACTTTGATTTTGGTACTGACACCTACTTGCGTGCATGCAGCATCATCAATAAAACATTGGTCATCGCAATCTAAAAATAATTCCTCTTATCAGTGCAAATCTCATCTATGGCTTTAATATTTAAAAAAAATATTTTTATAGAATTATGCAATAAGAAATTAAACCATTTTATAACAATGTGAGATTTTTTTATTAAAGTTTAGTTTTTTTATTAAAGGCTGACAGCAGAAGTGTCACTGCCGCAACATACGGTGACATGTTCTGTGACAATGTCAGAGAGTGGCACACTCTCCACTGACACATTACAGTGAAAACCAGAAGTGTGCCAATGCATAGTGGCATGTGCCAATGGCTTCCGTAAGTCAGATGCCATGTCACTTAATGCTAATACGCTACTGGAAATGAGACTCGCGCTGGGTGACTTAAAAAGTAACTCACAGAAAGTTATAGAAGCATACTGCAGTAGAAAAAAATAAAATAAAATAAAATATATATATATAACACAGCATAACTGTTGTTTCTCCGAGCAACACAGCAGTGTTTTGTTACTCTCAGCTTCATTAAACAGGCTGTGTAAATACATCTAATGTATTCATCTACAGCTTCTTTGTTTCCTCTGCAGTGGAAAGATGGAGTTTGTTGATACTGATTTCATTTGAATAGTAACAAACTCTACAGGGTCTTATTATTTTAACTGAATTAACTGATAAAATGTAAGAATTTGACATGAAAGATGACACATACATTTAATAAGGTTAGAAAAAAATTGCCCATTTATAAACAGTGGAAAATGACATCTGTTTTGTTATTTACAGCAACTCATTTTAGTTATTTCTAGTTCTTTCCAGACACAGAGCAATTTATTTTGAGAGTTGTTTAAGTGAACATCCTGTAACAGTGCAGTTTGGAGGAAGTTGCGATATTTAATTTTTAAAATTTTTATTATGGAAATAAAATCTTGCATTGAAAAAAAAAATAGATTTTTGTTTGTATATGCTGCCAATTATAGTTCTTAGAAAGAAAATCGGAATCGGCAAAAATCGGCATCGGCCAAGAAAATTGCAATCGTTGCATCTCTACATTAGGCTTGCCGCGATAGATGGTGCAGACGGTGATAACCGGTGTTAGGCCGCAACAATTAACCGGTGGGAAAATTTCCTCACCGTCACAACCCTACTCTACATTAAATTTAAACATACTGCAAAACAGAACAGTATGGTGGTATGTTTCAACTAATATTGTGTTTTTGTCAAGCTAACAATGTCCAAACATGCTGCATGTGCCCACACATTCTAAAGAAGAGTATTTTCGATGAAGCATGTAAATACCATGGAATCAGTTAGTACTAGTATGGTAATTAGTACTATCATTTCACCATGATACCATAATTTCACCATAGTAAATCACGGTACTTTTTTGTAAGGCTATGACGCCAAAAACTGATATTTAGGTAGCTCTTGAGACTCACGGACTAATTAAGCTAATATTATTTTATTTTTAATAGAAAATGTGTTTGTATTCCTGTTTTTGAGACTATACTACATTAGCATACACAAACATTAGCATCAGCACAAACTTGTTGCTTTAAACTCAAGAAGTGAGTTAACTTTAAGACTACAGGCAAACTAAAATGAAACATCGCCGAAATCATGTTTTATGGTATGAAACCTCTACACTACACGTTTATTTTCAGATGATGAATTTAACGGCTCATGAGATGTTTAGTTAGCATTAGCAATTAGCACTGTCAGCTAGCATTAGCTCGACCCTAAGGATAAAACATACAAACACAAGTGTTTAAAACTGTAGCGTTTACATCTGACAGTTTACCGGTGTCATAAACCAAATAAACCTGTATTTGCATCTGGATACATGATACATTATCACTCTGGAGCAGTTTAACGTCTGCTAAGCTAACTAGTTAAAGTACTTCATAATGCACAGTCAGCTGAAACCAGTCGCATGAGAACAACTGAATAATAAAAGTGATAAAACATGTGCTCACAGCATTAACGGAGACCTGCAGCCGAACGATTTGATGATGATTTGTAGATGTTAAACGTTTGACAGGGTTTATCCATCCATGAGCTCAACTGCACAAAATCACCACAGCAACTCTGAGCTGAACACACCTACACTGACATCTGCTGCCCACCACAAGATCTTATTTTATTTTAATAAACTATTTCATTAAATAATTTATTAATCTTTCCCTTTATGTTAGTTCAGTTTTTCAGTGGAGATTCTATAGTATCAGCTGAAACCTGTATTGAATTTGAAGTGGGGTAATCTTGAGTACTGTAGATATCCATTCTGGCATTTAGAACTTTTTTTTTTTTTTTTTTTGATAGACTACAGTTTAGATTGTTTTGTTAAAGTGTCTACTGAATGTGTTGATGGGGTTATCATTATACTTTTTTTTGTAATTTTCTAATTGTGAAGCACTTTGGTCAGCTCTGTTGTTTTATGTGTTAAATAAATGTGTTACAAATAAATAATAAACAAATAAATGTGTTATAACAAATAATAAATGTGCTTTAACAAGTAAAATTCAGTAATTATATTTTCACCAAGTGAATTAAATATAAATAATTATATATAATTAATGTAAAGTTAAATATAATGAATACAAATAATAATTAAGAATACACTAGTAAATAAAACTCAGTAGTAATCAATAAATCAGTCGAGCTTCTCCTGCAACTGTGACAAGTTGGTTAAATAATATCATGGTGGCTCAATTTAATGTGTATCAGAATAGGGTTTTATTGGTCAGATAAGATTGATCTAGTGAACAGTCACTCCTACATTGAACAGCATTAAATATACAATGCAGACCTTAATATATAGGACATTAATACATTAGAAATCTAGGAAGTATAACAGTATTGGGGCAAATCCATAAATGAAAATAATTATGAAATATAAAGAGATTGTGAGAAAGGGATAAGCAGGACATTTAATCAGTATATGGGCATATGAGACAGTATGCAGAGCTCTTACAGTGTGTGAGAAGTTTGGTACATTTGGAAGCTGTCCAGAGACACCGTATAAGCTGAATGGCAGTTATCATTAAAATAAGTGGGCTTTTAAAGGATAAACCACTCAAAATAAATAAAATAATAATAATTTACCCACCCTCACATCACACCTGTATGACTTTGTTTGTGGAACACATAAGAAAATATTGTAAAGTATATTGGTAAAAAAAAGTTTGTGCTCATTATTATCCATTGTACGGACAATTAAAAAGTAATGCAAAAGATTTATCTCTCTTTTTTTTATTAATTTTGTCTTCTGGGACATTTAAAGTGAAGTCATTATGTAAATTAACAATGATTTAGAACAAATATAATGGTTGCCAACTTTGGCACCCTGGCTGAAGTTAGATTTTTCTTGATGACATGGACTGAATCAATCACACACCCCTTTTTGAGGTTTTAAGGATCCAACAAGTAATTTCTATCCCTGTAAAGCCTGATATACAAAATTATAGTCATATAGTATAGTATATAGTGTTTTATGTTGCATATAATATTTGATACTGTCGCGATCACCAGCTGGAGTGCCCATGAGCTCCACCAGAGGGCACTCCAACCTGACTCTTGGCACACTCTCACAGACTACATTCCCCATAATCCTTTGCCTGGACTCATCACTTATTGCATTCACCTGTGTCTTGTTACCCCGTTACATCTGCCTATATAAGCCCTGTGTTTTCAGAATCACATTGCGAAGTCTTGTTAGTTGTAACTGCATTTCTGAGCATTCTCTCTGGTTTGTGTCTCGGGTTTTTTTATTTTTTTATCTTTATCTTTATCTCTTTCCTGTTTCTTGGTTTTACCCGTTTGGCTGGCTTGTCGTTGGGCCTGACGAGGCTGGACTCTCCCTGACAGTACTGAAATCTCCGAACTGCCTGCTGGAGATGGACATGTGCTGAGTCCTAGACCCTCTCACTCTCTCGGAACCAGTGATCCACCGCTGAAACGTCTGAGGGTTCTCCCGTCCACGGGAATAGGGGAGGTTGGTAACCGAGTACGCACTGAAACGGTGCCGGGGAAAGCTTGCGGGAGAAATATGCACAGGGATGGAGGCTGGGAGGCTCTCCAGACTGCTGGGAGAGCACCGCTCCTACTCCTACGGCGGACCAGTTAATGATGGGTGCGTGTTGGGTTAACCAGGGGCGCCCCAGGATGATTTCCGCTGTGGAATTCTCCAGCACCAGAAACGAGATGGTTTCCTCATGAAGGCACCCTATGCGGAGCGTGATGGTGGGGGAGCATAGCTGGATCTTCCCACGACCCAACGGCTTTCCTTGGATGGTAAGGATATTAAGGACATGGGCATATTTCAGTGGTCGTAGTTGAAGTCGTTGGAGTGTGTTGCGGGATATGAAGTTCCCCGAAGAACCAGAGTCTACAAGGGCTTGCGCTGAAAGGGATTGGTGAGATGACATTAATGATACATTCATTCTAGTCAAGGTAGCAATTTGAGGGCTGAGCTGGATAGTACTCACCGAGGGTCGTGAGGGACGGATAGGACACGAGCGAATCAAGTGTCCCTGCTCCCCACAATACAGACACAGTCCGGTGGTTATCCTCCGCGAACGCTCCGCATGGGTGAGATGGTACGAATCCACTTGCATGGGTTCTGGTGCTGGAGCCGGTGAGGCGGATATGCTCGGTGAGGCGGGTGGCTGGATCGGGGTACAGGCCAGGAGATGTTGGGAGATCTTGATCGCCTTTTGAATGAAACTCTCTAATCCCACGGTGTCGTCAAATATCAACATTTGAAGGCGAATGTCAGCGTTTAGCCCTTGCCGGAATGCAGTCAGTAAGGCCACTTCGTTCCATCCACTCGCCACCGCCAGAGTGCGGAATTTAATGGCATACTCGCTCACGGAGGCCTTGCCTTGACGGATACGGAAGAGCTGGTCATGCACGGATATCTCAGCCGCGGTGTGACTAAACACCTCCTTGAAGTGGGCGGTGAACGTAGATAGAGTGCGAAGGGCCTGACTGTTACTGTCCCACATGGACTGGGCCCAGTGAAGAGCGCGGCCGGCGAGATGAGAGATCATGAAGGCCACCTTGGCGCGGTCATTGGGAAAGGCTTGTGACTGCATCTCGAAGTATAGGGAACATTGTAATAAGAAGCCACCACAATCCGCCGCCTTGCCGTAGAAGATAGCGGGTCGTGCCATGGGACTGTGGGAGGCAGATTCAATGGGCATACGGATGGCGTGGATTAAATCCTCCAGTGATGGGGGGTCCGGTGGTTGTGGCTCCATAAAGTGGGTAAGTTGTGGTCTGGTCTTCTGTCACAGTACAGAAGGAGACCAGGGACGGAGAGGTAAAGTAAACAGAGAGCTTTATTGAACAGGTGCTGGGAGAGAGAGAGAGAGGGAGAGCAAACGGGTTAGAGCAACAGTCTATGGAATGGAAGGGATCGGGCTCACGTGATGACGGGTTCCTTTGCGGATCGGGCTGAAGAGGATGACTGCAGTGACTGTGCATTAAAGCTAGTGCTGATGAGGTGGTGACAGGTGTGGCTGATTAGTACTCCGGTGATTGTGAACGGGTGTGTGAGATGATTGGGCCTGACGAGGCTGGACTCTCCCTGCAATCACCTGTATCTCATTACCTCATCAGTCTCACACAATATAAGATGCACTCACACACACACACACACACACACACACTACTCAGTATTGTCTAGCCTGTAGCGTTCCCAAGTTCCTGTGTTTTCCCAGTTCCTTGTTGCCTTGCCTTGTTTTTGACCCTGGACTTTTTCCTTTTTTGCTGCCTGCTCTGACCTTCACCTGTTCATTGGATTACTCTATTGTCTCATCCTAGATTTTACCTGTTTACTGTTGTTTGACCCTGCCTGTTTTGACCACTCTTTCAAATAAAGCCTGCACTTGAATCTACTACTGCTTTGTCACACCTCTCCCAATGTTACAGATACATATATGTGTTTTATGGCTCATATAATATAACATAGTGAGAATTTGGATAGTGAAGGAGGAGCAAAACCTTTATTCAGAGGCCCAAAAAATACCGAATTGTGTGCACTTGCTGGTATTTATATGGTCAAAAAGATGTATTTCTGATAGTTTGTAATGCAATAAAAGTCTTTTTAACACAGCAGACTACTTACATAAAATGCATATAAATCCCTCTACATTTCACAATATGTCTGTAAGATGTTATATAATGCTTAACTTTATGACCAAAACTCTTAAGTCTTTATTGTCAGGACCAAAACATAATACAAAGCAATATGATGATGTATCATTTGAAACTCAAATATTAACATGATTGTTCTAAAATAATTATGTATGTATAATCAAGTAAACCGAAGTTGCTTCAGTCTAGTAAATGTTCATTTTTAAATGTAACTAACAATATGAAAGTGACTTATAAAACTTCAAAACAAAAAAAAGGTGCTGCTAAAAATATGAACTTAATCAGACAACACAAAGCATGTAATAGATTGTGTGCAACAGGTTTTTCAGCAAAGTTCTGATCATGCTGATAATTTAGTGGTCTTATAAATTCACATATCAAATATGATACAGGCTTTATAGGGTTAATTTCATTATATTACTGCAATATCCCCAAATACGTAAGCTTAATGTTGTACTAAACACACTTTCTAATGGCAATTGTGCATATATGTTGCCATCTGATAGGGAAACCTATTAATTTTTATTCATCTATAAAAGAAGAAAAAGGTATATGGTATTACTATTGTTTCTAGTTCGGAGCCCCTTCAAAGACAAAAATATGATGACGTTAAAAAAAATCTGACACACACATTTTCCAGAAATCCTGTAGAAATGAATCAATCAGATGACGACTTCAAAATTTCTGTAGTGTCTCTGATTTTGTGTACCAAATGCGTGAGATGTTCATCCAGTGGTCCGGCATGATGATTGAGGCTCAGACTATCACTTCCATACGTTACTGCTATTGTGTCAAATGAGATTCAAAGTGCATTTGCACAATTCCTCATATTGTTTGTACATACTGTATCTTGTATAAATTGAAACTGAAAAAAGATTCAAGCTTCCTTCAGGACGCTTTCCATGTCCATTCAAATTTTGCAGTTTGCTGTTTCAATACATAAAAAGAAACAAACAAACAACAAAAACACAATAGTGCCAATTATTAGTTCTATTAACAACCTGAAAATAGGTAATTTAATTTTCTTACCTGAAGAAAGATTCAGGCCACTTTCCGTGGTCCATTCAAATGTTGTAATTTGTTGTTTCAATACCAAAAAAAAAAGTTAATTATGAGTTCTATTAACAAACTAAAAAAGTACTTTTTCTTACCTAAAGTTGAAAATCATCCTTCGAAAGATTCAGGCCCCTTTCCACCTTCATTCAGATGTTGCAGTTTGTTTGTTTCAATACAAAACACACACACACACACACACATACATAAAACAATATAGTTAATCATGAGTTCTATTAACAACTTAAAAATAGGTACTTTTTCTTACCTGAAATTGAAAATCCTTCCAAGAAAGATTCAGGCTGCTTTCCACCTTCATTTAGATTTTTTTTCTCAGTACAAATATACACACACACACACACACACACACACACAAACAATATAGTTAATTATGAGTTCTATTAACAACTTAAAAATAGGTACTTTTTCTTACCTGAAATTGAAAATCATCTCAAGATTCAGACCTCTTTCCACCTTCATTCAGATTTTGCAGTTTGTTGTTTTAATACGAAAAAAAATATATAGTGTTAAAGCCCTATTCGCACGGGATTAGTATTATCTGGGGACCTCGTGTGATTTAGAAATTACCCCACCACATAGTTTTATACTAACAACCTATTTTTCTCAAGAAAGATTCAGGCATCTTTTCACCTTTATTCAAAAGTTGCAGTTTGTTGTTTAAACAGAAGAAAACAGTAAACAAGAGTGTATTAAGGATATAGTAACATCAATAATTTGAGTACTTGGACAATCACGTGTTTTGAAGTAGTTGTCAGTTTGTTTCTGTATGCTTTCTCTTTTCTCTCTTATCTGCTTTAGGAGACCTCACTTATCTCTGCAGTGTCCAATGCGAGATTACCATCAGTTCTGAGTTCTAGAGACAGACGAGTGCTCTGTGACACCATAGTACGATTAACAACCGTTTGGTCATTTCTACTGTGAAGAAGACAACAAAGGGCAGCAGCAAGCTCTAATTTGTTGTCATGACAACAAGATTCTTTGCAGCTGATTGGCTGAAAGACGGTCTATGTCAGTGTTAAGAAATAAACTTGAAATGGCAAAGAAACTTTTTTCTGCAAGCCATACCAGATACAAGTTTGAAGGGCATTAAGGATAGAAAGTCAGTGAGCCTATGGTATATAGTTATATGTTTGTCCAAATGTGCTCTTCAAAAGTGTCAGTAAATGGCCATATTAACTGTGTGGTGTCACCCATTGATAGCATTTTCCCAAAATGGTCTTAAAATTACCGCCATAAGAAATTAATTGGAAATACAAATGCAAATAATTTTTGGTGCACCTAATAAAAGCTAATTAAATTAAGTAACTATGTCTGAAAATACAAGAAGTACAAAGCGAATGTAAAGCCCTATGTTTATATAGACTATAGACAGAAACCTAATGTATGGTAAGCTATGGCAAGCCGTTCAGGAAATAATACATGTGTATTGTGTGAATATGGATTGGTTCACTGGTTGAATGTATGGTTTAATGACAAACGCATTCGTTTATAATACATTGGTATAACCAGACATATATTGGTTTAGATACATCGGTCTGATCGCATGCACATGGGTTTGCTCTTGTATAAGTTGGTTTGTTCAAGTAAACATTGGGCTCCTCAAATATGCAATGGTTTCCTCAGCTATGTATTGGTTGAGATAAATCTGTTTCCTCAAGTATACACTGCTTTCTTCAAGTATGCATTGGTTTGTATATATATTGTTTTCTTCAAGTATATTATGGTTTAGATACATTGGTTGGCTCAGGTATACATTGGTTTGTTCAACTGTATATTGGCTTAGATACATCGGTTTCCTCAACTATGTATTGGTTAGTATATATTGTTTTCTTCAAGTATATTATGGTTTAGATACATTGGTTGGCTCAGGTATACATTGGTTTGTTCAACTGTATATTGGCTTAGATACATCGGTTTCCTCAGCTATGTATTGGTTAGTATATATTGTTTTCTTCAAGTATATTATGGTTTAGATACATTGGTTGGCTCAGGTATACATTGGTTTGTTCAACTGTATATTGGCTTAGATACATCGGTTTCCTCAGCTATGTATTGGTTAGTATATATTGTTTTCTTCAAGTATATATTGGTTTAGATACATCGGTCTCCTCAACTATGTATTGGTTAGAATATATTGGTTTATTCAAGTATATATTGCTTTAGATACATCGGTCTCCTCAGCTATGTATTGGTTAGAATATATTGGTTTATTCAAGTATATATTGGTTTAGATACATCGGTTTTCACAACTATGTATTGGTTAGTATATATTGTTTTCTTCAAGTATATATTGGTTTAGATACATCGGTCTCCTCAACTATGTTTTGGTTAGTATATATTGGTTTCTTCACCATCCCGAGGCCCTGTTCTTTATTTTGATATATTGTATGTTCAGATATTCAGCCAAAAAAATATATTCTGGGGGCCTGAGAGTTGTGAAAATGATCAAAAATGCTGATGCTGGCTGGCAACTTTTGAAAAATTAAGCCTCGGTAGAGTAAAAAAAAACTAATATTACGCATTTTCTTGATGTGATTCTCCACTAAAGATGCTTATTAATGCTGAAAATAAGTCAGTTGTACAGGTAAAATTTCCTTTAGCCACTCGAAGGCTATCAAAATTGCTATTAACTCAAATGTAAATACAGTGACACTGTCCGCTATTACTTTTTAACCATTGTGCACTGTACGATTTCTGGTTACACTTATTATGGTCTGGGTCAGACTCTAATTGGATTCAATACAATTCCCCAAAAATCACACTATGGAAAAAAAAAGAAAACATACAATCAGTTACAAAACAATTCACTTTTAATATCAATACTTTTCACACATTACAAAGAATAAATATCTGTATTTATGATTTATACAAATATTTTTAACCACTATTTTTAAGACTGCCCCTCTCTGACACTTGTGGGACACTTGCCATTATACATTTAAAACTATTTCTTAGTCTAAACCTAAAATAATCTTGACAAACTATATAGCATTTGAAAGCTTTCAGACTGTAATTTGCATATTTAGTGACTGATAAATTCTTCATTTGTGATGCGCTCTCATTCTTTCTGTATGTTTTTTATATGCATTTTAGAGATTGAATTCAAACAAAATTGTAACATTACTGCCCAAAATACTTCTGAATAGGATGTCTACTTCATAAATATTTTGAAAAGTATGGAAATACTGCTCCAACATTTGCTTGTTGAACTTAGAATGTCCTTTTAAGTTGATTCAAAAAGGCCATTTCCAGGTTAAGCTCATTAATATTTATTGGTATTTCACCCATCTACCAGCAGTAATCGAACTAAAGAAAAAAAAATCTAACAGCACAGAACTGATTTAGTTATTGTATTATATATTTGTTTCAAAGACAATTCACTGGTACCCAACTCAACATCTGCCAAACATCTTAACACATTTATCCATTTTTTTTTTTTTATGTAATTGCTCTTGAACATTTATCCCAAAAGTTAACCTTGCATTTATCCATAATTCCAAGGTATCTAAATACAGTACCTGGCCGTACAATTTTACGTTTATCTTTGGCATAATGCTGCTTTTTATAAAACTGATATGCAACATCTCCACTTAAACCATTTAGCTTCTTGTTGCCTGCAGGCCTGGTATGACATAAGGGCCCGGTTTCACAGACAGGGCTTAGATTAAGACAGGATTAGTTCTTAGTTCAATTAGGACATTTAAATAGCTTTTATAAATGTACCTTAGGAAAAAAAAACATTACTGGTGTGAATCTTGAGACAAAACAATGGCAGTGAGATATTGTAAGATATGTCAGTGCAAGTTGCTTTCAGTTAAAACAGCTCAAACATGCATTTTAGTCTAGGACTAGCTTAAGATTTATAATTTATTCAATTGCTTCAAAATATAATTTTTAAAAAAGTTATTTAATAAAACAAACTAAGGTAATCCAAATGCAAGAAGGCAACGTAACAGAGTGTCTACACACAAACAATACCAGACAGCAACTGAATGAAAAAGAGTAACTTAAATACAAAGCAAATGAGGGAAATAATGACAAACACGTGATGATAAATGAATCTCCATAATAGTAATAAGTTGTGGGAAACTGAACAAAGGAACACAGGTGACTGAAAATAACAGACTAAAGTCCATGATAATGAAACAGACTGAACATTAACGTGACACCATAACTGTTTGCTCAAATTATTCCAGTAGGCCTATACGGTTGTGCAATCTTCCCCCTCCTCCCCATCTACAATGCTCATATAGGAAGAAACTCATCTGAAATAGTCAGAAAATATCCTCAAAAAAAAAATTTTTACAGATATAATTTAATTGTCGTAATTTCATTATCATTTTTTTTTTGTCATGAATGAACAAAACCATCACTGGTATGTGCATTTTTTTTTTTTACAAAGAAACTGTCAAAATATGCAGATGTTTTAATTATAATCAAAATCAAAAGGTCTGATCAAAAATGATTTTATTAAACATCTACTTCTTCTCGTGTCTACATGTTGTTAATTTATTACTGTGTACGACTAAATCAGTCTATGAAATACCCCCACAATTTCATATGAGTAACAAAGAAATCAATATAGGAGATGCAATTTGCAATGCATGAATCAATATTTAAAGGAGTGTACATTAATTTAAATGCTTCAGCAAATTATATGCACTTTATACACTCTTTTAGTTATACAGTACTCCTTGTTTAAAGTAATAAAATAATATTTTGACATGTAGAAAACAATTGTGACACAATCCCATACAATCATCAGCAAACCAATGTGTCCTTACCAATACATATTTGAACCAACAACATGTTTCGACAAACCAATGTATAAATGAACAAACTTGAACAAACCGATGTATCTAAACCAATATATAATTGAAGAAAACAAAGTTCAAACCAATATATACTTGAGGAAACCGATGTATTTAAATCAATACATAGTTGAACAAACCAATATATACTTGAGCCAACCAATGTATTTGACGAAAACAATACATACAAACCGGTATATACTTGAATAAACCAATATATACTAACCAATACATAGTTGAGAAAACCGATGTATCTAAACCAATATATACTTGAACAAGCCAATATATACCGACCAATACATAGTTGAGAAAACCGATGTATCTAAACCAATATATACTTGAACAAGCCAATATATACCGACCAATACATAGTTGAGAAAACCGATGTATCTAAACCAATATATACTTGAATAAACCAATATATACTAACCAATACATAGTTGAGAAAACCAATGTATCTAAACCAATATACAGTTGAACAAACCAATTTATACCTGAGCCAACCAATGTATCTAAACCAACATATACTTGAACAAACCAATATATACTAACCAATACATAGTTGAGAAAACCAATGTATCTAAACCAATATATACTTGAACAAACCAATATATACTAACCAATACATAGTTGAGGAAACCGAAGTATCTAAGCCAATATATAATTGAAAAAAACAATATAAGCTTGAGTAAACCAATGTATCTAAACCAATATACAGTTGAACAAACCAATGTATACCAGAGCCAACCAATGTATCTAAACCATAATATACTTGAAGAAAACAATATACTGTATATACAAACCAATGTATACTTGAAGAAAGCAGTGTAAATCGATTTATCTCAACCAATATATAGTTGAGGAAACCTACCATTGCATATTTGAGGAGCCCAATGTTTACTTGAGCAAACCAACTTATACAGGAGCAATCCCATGTGCATGTGATCAGACCGATGTATCTAAACCAGTATATGTCTGGTTATACCAATGTATTATAAACGAGTGTGTTTGTCATTAAACCATACATTCAACCAGTGAACTAATCTATATTCACACAATACACATTTCCTGAACGGCATGCCATACTAATGGTTTCACATGGTATTACGATTTCTTTCTTTCTTTCTTTGTATATTTATTTATTTATTTTACCAGCACCAGTGTGCATTCATTTATTAAATGTATGTGCTCTACTGTAAGACGCATGAAAATGTTTTAAATTACTGTACTTATTTCAAGCTCTGGTCTTTTCACATCTTTTTTAAAGGGGTCATATGATGCGATTTCAATTTTTCCTTTCTCTTTGGAGTGTTACAAGCTCTTGGTGCATAAAGAAGATCTGTAAAGTTGCAAAGACTAAAGTCTCAAATCCAAAGAGATATTCTTTATAAAAGTTCAGAGTTAGTCACACCTACCTAAAACGGCTCGTTCTAACAAAATAATGTGCTTTTTAGCAGCATCATATGACCCCTTTAAATGTTTTAATGGACATGAAACCCTAAAACATGTCTGGCGACTAACTAAACACAATGGAAAACATTATGTAATAGTTTTAATGGTTAACAGTTGATGGTTTGCAATGTTTGTAAGGGGTGAACTATCCCTTTAAGGAGGCTCAACGAAGGATTCGGGTTTTTACGCAATCACGCGTGTGACGTGCCCCCTGTGGAGCGGGCTTAGTCACGTGATATCTCAGAAGGCTTGGGCGGTGTAGCAGAGGTGGTGCTGAACTTCACTTGCAAGTTGCTTCGGATTGGTGAAGTGCAAGTGACGCTTCACCACGGTAGTTGTAAACAGTGCGACAATAGAAGAGGTGTCTGTTAATTTCTTGTTTCACTGCGTCTCAAGTGTAAGTACAACAGGACATACTAATGTTGTAATTGTGTAACAGGTTCATGCGTGCGTGCATGCAATGCTTATAATGACAGAAACTTTGCAACATGTATTATGTAGTCAGTCAGTGATCTTTAACCCAGTTAAGGTTTAAGGGATTGTTGCTGCCCTTTATTTTTTTCACACGCTTTTTAAAAATGTATAATAGATTCGTTCCACGTCTGCAGCATACCTATTGATTAATTATTTTCAAGTACGTTCTAACTGGAAATGATCGTTCCAAACATATATACATTTACTTCTTTCATTTTGAGATGGAAGAATCTCTCTCACTTAACGTTACTTACCCTTTAAAGCATTTGCTTTGGATTAATGTTTATTATCATCACTTCAAAAAAAAAAACTCCAATAAAACGCTTGCTTTCTTCTGTGGAACACAAAAGAATGTATTTTGAAGAATGTTTCTGTCCAGAAAATGAAAGACAGTTGGGTTCCAAACAGTATTGGACCTCGTTCAATTTCATTGTATGGTTAAAAAAAACACTGAGACATTTTTCAAGATGTCTGCTTTCACAAAAGAAAGAAAATCATGCATATTTGGAATGACATGAGAATTAGTAATTGAAGACAGATTTTCATCCTACCATTTAAAAGTTTTGGGGTAAGTAAAATCAACTAAATAATAATAATACTTTTATTTAGCATGGACTCATTAAATTGATTAAAAAAGTGACAGTAAAGAGGACATTTATAATGTTTTATATTTCAAATAAATGCTGTTGTTTTGATGTATCACGGTTTCCACAAAATAGCCTTGGTGAGCTTGGTGAGTCGTCTTTAAAAAAAAAAAAACCTTTGTGAATGCCCATTGCAGCGACAGTCTGTTTCCCAGCATGGCTGAAACTAACGGGAAGTTTGATTTTGCGATTGATCGGGGAGGAACCTTCACAGATGTGTTCGCCCGTTTGCCCGATGGTAGGGAGAGAGTCCTAAAACTGCTGTCACATGACCCCCAGAACTACAGAGACGCTCCTACTGAGGGCATCCGCCGAGTACTGGAGGAGGTGAGGAGGAAGACATGAATATATTTGGACTTAGATGCTTATTGGGAAGAGTTAAGTTTGTGGTTATGGATTTGATCTGGGAATGATAGAAGATAAGAATGTAATGAACAGAAGTCTGCCCAAGTATCGCATGAAAGTCTGTTTGTTGGGTTTATGAATTAAACAGGAGACGGGGCAAAGCTTTGCTCGAGATCAGCCCTTGGACACTTCTCAGATTGGCTGGATTCGGATGGGCACCACAGTGGCGACTAATGCCTTACTGGAGCGACAGGGCGAGAGAACAGCATTGCTGGTGACACACGGATTTCGGGACTTGTTACATATTGGCACTCAAGCACGACCTGCCCTGTTTGATCTGGTGAGTAATGCTGATGATGTAGACTCATCCCAGCAACTTTCAATTCTGTTCACTAAAAAGATTCATTCTGAACCATTTGGAGATCAGTTGGTGATCAGATTCTCATTCATTTTCTTCACAAATGAGAGGTCTCTGTTCATTCAGTTGCATTCCAGTGTTACAAAAAAACTGGCTGAATTCAAAACGACATACTACTTTAACTATTTCTGTCAGATATGGCAGAGATAATAAGAGTTGTATGTTCCTATGCTACTCACTATCCAGCCACCACCTTATTCAGTAAAACAGCATTTTTTTGTTCAGTAGGTCCAACCAATGTAATACTCTTCACAGAGACCACTCAACTGCTACTTGCTTGGGCAGGTAAAGCATCCAAGGGCTTCTAAAGTAAGAGATTTTCAATTGACAGAAGTAAACAAAAACAGTCTTCAAAGATTTTTACATAAACAGACACAAATTACGTTAAAAATGAAACACCACTACTGGTTAGAATTAGTAATTTAGCAGCATACTTATAGTGATGGTCCACAACGTTACACAACTATCTGAGCACAGACTTGGCCATTAGAGTATACCGGTAAGCTGTCCTTCAAACTGTTGCTCTGCCAAGAGAGTAGTGTTGCTTTCGTCAACGAAAATTATGACTAAATATCGTCGTCAATGAACCTTTATCACGTGAAGAAAACGAAACTGGCAGAAAACTGACTAGAAGAAGACACTTAAAAAAACACGAATAACTGCTGTAACACTTGTTAACTATCAAGGTCACAAAATGACTGTAATCCAAGTAGGGATGCACTGAAATGAAAATTCTTGGCCGAAGCTGAACAAAATGAAACACTGGGCCGAATACCGAACACGGTTTTTCTCGTTTTTCCCCCATGTAGACCTATTTTGCCATTTTGTTTTCACCATTGCATTAATTAAATTGCCAAAATGTGTTTTTTACTGTTTTGTCCTGCTTTTCAAATAAAAAATCAATTACAAAACAACAATTTAAAAATACACTGAACAAAATTATAAACGCAACACTTTTGTTTTTGCCCCCATTTTTCATGAGCTGAACTCAAAGATCTAAGACTTTTTCTATGTACACAAAAGGCCTATTTCTCTCAAATATTGTTCACAAATCTGTCTAAATCTGTGTTAGTGAGCCACTTCTCCTTTGCCGAGATAATCCATCCACCTCACAGGTGTGGCATATCAAGATGCTGATTAGACAGCATGATTA
>NW_015537986.1:437945-438271 GCF_001515605.1 Sinocyclocheilus anshuiensis
AAATAATCTGTCAAGTCCTGTCCCAATAAAGACGTAACTTTGCCTGAATTAAATAATATGCAGCCATGAATGACCGTATGTTGGAGATAAAAGCGCTGAATTGAATTCTTTCTCTGTTGTCTATGCGTCTCGTGAAGTCGGAGTCACGAAGATAATCCGTCAAGATCCTCTCCCAATAAAGACGTAACTTTGCATGAGTTAAATAATACAGTCATGAATGAGCGCATGTTGGAAATAAAAGAGCTGAATTTAATTCTCATCATTAGTCTCGTGAAGCCGCTTTCATATTGCTGTTCACTCACCGGGTTGATGCTCAGGAAATGCTC
>NW_015537986.1:438400-449322 GCF_001515605.1 Sinocyclocheilus anshuiensis
CACCGGGTTGATGCGGTTGATGCTCAGGAAATGCTCCAGCACGGCCACCGCATGTAACTTTTAACAAGATTCACTTGTTTAAAACACCCTAAATTTTATTAACATTTACTATATAACCATTATTTCGCTAATAAATATCTAAATAAATACAACTCTATGGAAATGTATTATTTATTATCTCCGCGATTGATCGCAGTTTGAGTATAGTTCTGTGTAACTGCATAGATAAACCGCGCTGTCAGGAGACATTTCATAATCTAGAAGGACAAAAACATTATTAATAATTCTGATATAACATTCCTGTTGAGAAATGCAATAAAATATGATGTTTTGTAGGGCTGCACATGGAGAAGCATTTACTACACCGAGCCGTTGTTAACTGACAAGCTGCGCAAAACCACGATCATGTTTTGCGCAGCTTGTCAGTGAACAACGGCTCTGTGTAGTAAATGCTGCTTCATGTGAAAGCACACACGTGATGGAGATTTACCGCTGATTACAGAACGGCTTTACTGACAAGATGTGCGTTAAATATCACATGCGATTTATCGTGCAGCCCTAATGTTTTGTTTGTTATATTCCAATATTCCAGAGAATATTATTCAGTGAATTAACATTATCCAGTGAATTATTCTTGACTCTGTAGCTATTAAACAGCTTATAATCCTACTAAAACTGTAGTTTAAAATTAAGTTGATATGACTCCTGTCCTTTATTTCTTTTTTCCATTTGAAAACATTAGACATTCTACATTTATTTTACTTATTGTTAATATTAGTGTTGTTGCTGTTGATGCTTTTTATAAATAAAATGTTTATTTATTGTTGTAATATGAAGATTAAATTTAACATGAAAGACTGCGAATTTTCAACACTTAAAAAAAAAAAAAAGATGACTGAAAAGAGGAAGTTATTAAAAAAAATCAATATTGGTCGATCACTAGCCGCAAGCTCGTGCAGCGCTGTCAGAATACATGCAATTCGTGCGTGCATTAGAAAATATAACATTCTGCAGTTTATTTACTAATCGTTTAAAGGTAATTTCGCGATTTCAATCTATTCTGTGCATCCCTAAATCCAAGTATTCTTTGTTAGCTTTGGAAGACCATAAAATGGGAGCCCAGGGCTAATTGTTCAATGGGGAAGTTGTCCCAAGGGCTATATCATAAAAAGTTTTCAGTTCAGTTCAATTTAAATTTATTTGTATAGCGCTTTTCACCATACACATTGTTTCAAAGCAGCTTTATAGAAAATGCATGTGTCTACATTAAAATTTAGAGTGATCTTTTATCAGAAGTGAATGTGTCCAAGTAATATCCATTTCACAAATGAACAGTTCAAAATAATAGAATCATACAGTTACAGCTAACATGAAATTAATTTTAGGCAGAAGCTCATTAAAGCGATTTTACAAGTGTGATCATAATGATTACAATATAGAGAAATTTTGGCAGTTGTGCATGTCGATTCAAGTTGGCGTGATCTGGGGTCCTTGCAGGGGTCAGCATCATCTCTTCACAGGTATTGGATCATCTGAAGTCTTTCTATGAGACTGGATCCATGCTGGAGCTGTTGTAATCTCTAGATACTTCGAGATGGACATCCCGGGGTAGGAACAGAAAGGCAAATGGAAAAGAATTAGCGTAGCTGCTGTTCATAACATTTCAAGCAAAAAATATGTTTGTGACTTTTATCTGATCTAACTGAGTGGGAACAAGGGTATGAGATTCATTATGTGAATGCTTGGCTGAAGAGATGTGTCTTTAATCTAAATTTTAAACAGAGAGAGTGTGTTTGAGCAGCGGACATTATCAGGAAGACTAAAGCGCTATATAAATAAAGGTGACTTGACTTGACTTGACTCTTGGTTAAAAAGTGAAACCACACATAGTAAGGGAAGTTAGATTTTAACAGAAAGGTTGAACACTGTTACTAGGACAAGGGTATTTTTCATAAATGACTGCTCTGGGCAAGTTGTCTCATTTAGACAATTTCTTTTGGCCAAAATAATGGCTTGATATTTATATTTACCTGGTTCTTTTTGCCGTTTTCTGAATTGTTTTACTCTGAAATGTTGAATAATAGTGAATTCTAGTTTGGTGATAGTGTGGTGTTGTGCCAAGCTATTGGGGAACATAAAAATCTACATGTGTGAAATAAAAATGTAGATTTATTTTCCTGGAGGTAATGTTGAAAATGTCAAAAGTGGAAGCAGTCGACTGTGGCATAATAAAAGCTCTGCTGCTTTAGAGCCGTGTGTCACACTCGTTCAGCGGCCTCGTTTCGCTTCGATGGCTTTCATCCTCACCCTGCTTCATTCTACTACGTTAATAAATCATTAGCTCATCCATAAACATATTTCTGCCCGAGTCCCGTCGGATTGCATCGGCTGTGGGGATGAAGACGACAACTCCCATGATTCCACACTCTGTCACGGCGTCATCAAACTACGCCTTTGTCTCTTTGTTTATTTTGAATACGTGCCCTCTAGCGGTGAAAAATTACATATTGTGCCTTTAATTTCTTTTTTGTTGTCTAAAAAGTAAAGAATTACTGAATTTTCAAGTATGAGGTCTCTGAGTAGTGTATACGGTCTCTGCACAACAAAAGTGGGCGTTTCTAGTTTTATGGGCTTTTTTAATTGAATGTAGGCCTACCTGGGGAAGGCTTTTGATGAGTTTCAAAACGCTTGCAACCAGCGGCTGCAAAAAATTACATTCATGCTCTACAGGCAACGTGTTTTCCGACTATTCTGTGGTCCTACAGTCTTCTAATGCACAGTCATTTTACCTCCTTTGGTTTATTATGAAGCTCTGTGTACCTTCCTGCATTTCCTGCTGGCCTGTTCTGTTCTCTACCCTAGAAACCATGCAGACTGTCTCCCCCTCAGGATGATACATCTTTTTCTTCAGACTATACATCTGCATATGACCCTGTCACACACACCATGCTGTCTCAATTTTACCTTTCTGATTACACACTATTTCAGAGGTTTCATGTTCACCATGCTACTTTTATTTGATCAAAAATACAGCAAAACAGTAATATAGTAAAATATTAATTCAATTCAATTCAAATTTATTTGTACAGTATAGTGATTTTCACAATATACATCGTTTCAAAGCAGCTTTACACAAAATTCATGTTTACATTACAATATAATGTGTCCAAGTAATGTTAATTTCACAAATGAACAGTTCAAAATAATAGAATCATATAGTTAGCTAACATAAATTAATTAATTTTAGGCAGAAGCTCATTAAAGCAATTATTACAAGTGTGATCATCATAATGATTACAATATAGAAACATTTTGGCAGTTGTGCATGTTGATTCAAGTTGGCATCATCTGGGGTCCTCGCAGGGGTCAGAATAATTTCTTCACAGGTGTTGGGTCATCTGAAGCCTTTCTATAGGTGCTTTCGCAACCAGTAGCCCCTCACTGCAGAACAAAGATCCAGGGGACGGGGTTGGATCCACATCTAGGGGGTGGAGATGGGTGGGTTTAGGTATATGTAAGGTGGGAGGAGTTGGATCTGGATCCAACCTCATCCCCTGGATCTTGTGTTCTGCAGTGAGGACCATATCTTCGCAACGGAGGAACCTTTTCATAGTTCCTAGAACTACTGGCGGAAGTTCCCGCTTTTTGGCGTGTTCGCACCACAGAAACTAGGAATGTATTTAGTTCTAGGAACTCCATTTGGGGGAACTAATTTAGCTTCTACTTCAGAATAGGGTCTAAAACAGTTCTATAGGAACTATCTGTGATGTAAGTGTACCCTGATTGGCCAAACGCATACGAAACACCAGCTACCCAGTATTTTCAAAAAGCCATGTAAAAATATTTACTTCACAAACTTAGAAAACAGCGATAACGGCATTTACCTGTTGTCTGCAGCTGATATGTAACACTGCAAGGTGTCATAGGAGATTTAGTCAGATTTTCATGCTCTTTCAGTCGCGTAAATTGTGCGTTTACATCCCATCTCTGTTATCACAAAAACCCACGAGACACAACAAAAACAGCTCAGAAAACGTCACTGTCGGCCACTGCATAATTCCTGCTTCCGGTGCGAATGCAACCAGGAAATTGGCCAAAGGGAGAAATTGGCTCTCTAGGAATGACCCTTCTGGCTAGTTCCTAGAACTACGAGGTGCGAAAGCTCCTTATGAGGCTGGATCCACGCTAGAGCTGGTGTAATCTCTAGTTACCTCGAGATGGGCATCCCGGGGTAGAAACAGAAAGGCAAATGGAAAAGAATTAGTGTAGCTGCTGTTCATAACGTTTCAAGCAAAAAATATGTTTGTGACTTTTATCTGATCTAAACGGGAACAAGGGTGAGATTGAGATTCATTATGTGAATGCTTGGCTGAAGAGATGTGTCTTTAATCTAAATTTTAAACAGAGAGAGTGTGTTTGAGCAGCGGACATTATCAGGAAGACTATTCTAGAGTTTAGGAGCCAGATGAGAAAATGCTCCTCCCTCCTTTAGTGGACTTATGTCCTAGGATAGTTTTGAGTCATAAATGCTTGTCTTCTCTAGTAGAGGTTTTGTATGTTGGTTTCAAATACCTGGTTTAACATTGGAATCAAGTTTGTGAATTCTGCATTTTAAAATTCCTGTATCATCATGTTTTTGTAATAGCTCTTGAATGGCCAAGCATTCAAATAATGCATCTCATAATCTTTTACTGCAGTTATATCTGATCAAATGCACATTATTATTCTTTAGTTTGGGTTAAACAAATCAATTTTGCTTGGTTGGAACAGCAGCTACGCTAATTATGTTTCTATTTGTTTCTCTGTTTCTGCTGGGATTGACATCCCGTGGTAACTAGGATTTACACAAGCTTCAGTCTGGATCCAGAACACCTGAGAAGAGATGATGCCAACCCCTCAGAGGACCTCAGATGATGCCAACCCTGAAACAACATACAGAACTACCACATTTTGCTATAAGTTTGATTGCATCATATAATAAAAATTACATATTGTGCCTTTAAATATGTTTGACTCAAGACGATAATTATATAGTAAGAGCGGGATTGTTTGTGCATGTGAGTGTGGACCTCCTGAGGACCATATTTAAATATGTACTGTAGGTTCTTTTTACAAATTGCAGTTCATTCAGCTTTTGGTATTCTAAATTCAATTATTGAACAACACAAACTAACTATATTAACTAGTAACTAGCCATCCCAAACTAACCTGCAGGAACCCTGTCTGCCATGATTCCGGTTTCCATTTCACAAGTTGCTTTGATGAAAGACCTAGATAATCAAGTGTCTTGTTGTTGTTTGTATTAAAGTGTTTGTTGTTTTAGGAGGTGTGTATGCCGGAGGTTCTGTATGAGGAGGTGATTGAAGTGGAGGAGAGGGTTATTCTCAGACAAGATTCCTGTCAGCTACCCAGAAATGAGCCCAAACGAATAGTAAAAGGTGATTAAGATTTTCTTGATATTTTGTAATAAAGGACTTTATGTATTCTATATAAAATTAAATCTATTACAAAAAAATATTTGTACTTCTAGACATCCCAAAGGCATAGTAACAGAAATGGTCTGTTTAATTCTTATTGTCAGACAGGGAGAGATTGTAAAATTGCAATTAAAACATTGACTAACATTTTAAGTTTATGTCGTATGAAAGTTTTATTGGTTTATACAGCCTCAGAAAAGTATCAGTAATGTCACCTGCATGGAATCTGTTTCTCACTCAGGCAGTACAGGAGAAAGTCTGGAGGTGTGGCAAGAATTGGATCTTCAGCGTGTGGAGCAGGATTTGAGACGTGTGCAATCCAAAGGCATCAGCAGTCTAGCGGTGCTGCTACTCCATTCTTACACGTGTGTATAGATCATTATATACATTTGATGTATTTATTACATGACTCTCTGGAATATTTGATTCTGATTAGTCAATCATGGCCTTTAGCAGTCTGATATTCACAAGGAAACTGCAAGGTGAAAAGCTAGTAAGTAGGGCTGCACAATTAATCGAATTTCAAATCGTGATAACAATTATGGATGCCACAATTACGTAATCGTTCAAAGCGGCAATTAATCGTTCAAAGTCCATTTATGTTATTCTGTGTGCTTAAGATGCTTTTTTTTCTTTCAACATGTTATCTTAAGGGTTTTCCATTGTTTTAATTTTAGTATAACATTATAATACCATCATATTTTTACTTTTTTAATAATTTAAAGAAGAAACCAATCCGATGTATAGTTGTCATTTGAGGCTTAATACTATAGAAAAGCACTAAAAGTTTTTCAGTTAGAGTGTTTTCAGCTTGTTTATTTTCATATAAAAATATGGCATGCAGTTGCATTAAACAATTGTATAAACATCATTGAGTTTAAATTGTGATAATCGTAATTAATAATCGCAATTACAATTTCAAGGGAATAATTGACAATTATGATTTTTGTCATAAATCGTTCAACCCTACTAGTAAGTAATTAAATTGAATGTAATGTAATATTAAAATAAACAAATGGCTGAACAAACTTAATTCAAATTCGTATAATTTCTGTGTGTTTCGTTGTGAAAGCGAAACTACTTTGTTTGGTCTTCCAAAAGAGGACACAACTAGAAATCAGTGGTTAAGTTCATTTCATTACACCAAATACACAAAATAATGTTCTTTTTTAGGAACGTCATATGACCCCTTTAATCTCATCTTCAGTCTGCTTGAGCTCTTCTAGTGTTAATTCCTTGTACCGCTTTTCGCTATTACTTTCCTTTTTTGACGTCTTCTCCAGGTCATCAAGTTTATCAGAAAACAAACAGGAGGCCTTTTGGTCTTCTAGTCTTACTAGTACGCTGACTCATCTGCAAAACACCGCTTACAATCAAGGTAGAAGTAAAAACAGTAAAACACAGATATAAACAAACACTGCAAGCAGCAAGAACTCACAGTGCAGTGTCATGAGAGGACACCTGGGTGTCAGAAGGTGGAAAAGAGCGCATTAATTGAGTATCATCTGTAATGGTCGACCGATATAATAATATATATTTTTCAAATATCGGCATCGGCCGATAAGTTTTTCTGTTTGGCCGATGCGTTCGTGGCGGGATTTTATTTTGACGGTGCGCCGGACTTTTATTTTGATGCCACTGAGAACGGCAGCGCCTGAACACACATTGATCACATTCTCCCTCTTGTTCGCTGTCGTCGTTAACAGTTCTGTCCAAGGACAGAAGTCTGTCTAATAATCAGATAGGACTGTTAAACAAAGGAATTAAAAAGTATACAAAAAAGTATTATAACGATTGCTTTTATATTGTTAGTAATAGAAAGGCAAACATTATAATACTTTCTCGTTTGCCGTCAGCATTTAGCAAATACGCATTTATATAATTTAAACAAATCTTTGAATGACTAATGAACATCTCATTTCAAAAACCTTGCAAACTTAGTCAAATCCAGCTGAGACCTTTTTAATTATATTTTTATTAAGTATATTTGTTTATTTGAGAAAAATACTTTGTCATTTAAAGTATAAGCATTTTTATTTTACACATGTATTTTTTTAATCCATTTTCAAATTATTTCAAATTTCTTAAATATTAAGATAAATAAAATTATATCAGCCATCGGCCATGCTGCTTTCCAAGATATCGGCATCGGCTGTCAAAAAAACAATATCGGTCGACCACTAATAAGAATGACGGAAGTTGCCATGAGCTGTGATGACTTGGTGGGAAAAGAGGGAATAAGAGTGGTCCATGTACTGAGCCCTGTAGAACACCAGTTGGTACTTGGTGTGGAGATAAAATTCCATGATGCCCAATGTGACATTATATCAAACACTGAATTAATTAAAGCATACTGAGACATAATGTTGAATGAAATCATATTTCTCATTCCTGTTGGTGTGTGTTTCAGATGGGCAGCTCATGAGAAGGCTGTGGGCTCTTTGGCGAAGCGTCTTGGTTTCACTCAAGTGTCTCTTTCCAGTGAGGTGATGCCCATGGTGCGAGCAGTGCCTCGTGGGTACACTGTTTGTGCTGATGCTTATCTCACACCAAAAATACACCTTTACCTCACTGAATTCTCTGAAGGCTTTAAAGGAGGCTTGAAGGTATATCTGTGAGGTTTATTTTATCAAGCTTTTATAAGTACCCCTTAATTTAATACCCCGCCTCTCCCTCTCTCAGGATGTGGATGTGTTATTCATGCAGTCAGATGGTGGGCTGACACCAATGGAGCAGTTCTGTGGCTCTCGGGCAGTGCTTTCTGGTCCTGCTGGAGGAGTCGTGGGCTATGCCGTCACATGTTATGGGTTTATGGAAAAGAAGCCCATCATTGGTTTTGACATGGGAGGTGAGAGATGAGTAAATGTATCTCCCGAAGGTTTAATAGAATGGTTCATCCGAAAATGAAACTCCCATCATCATTTACTTACCCTCATGTTGTTTAAAACTTTGCCTTCTGCAGCCTTGTTTGTGGAAATGACTGAAATGTATTTGTTATTCACTAAAAATCTTGCCTCTGGCACATATCTTTTATGTTTGTATTTGTTCACGCTGAGCATGCAGTAAGGTCAGAAAAGAGACTGTTGATGGATTTGTTTGTACAGGCACATCTACAGATGTGAGCCGATACGCTGGACAGTATGAACACGTGTTTGAAGCAACTATCTCTGGCATCACCCTGCAGGCTCCACAGCTTGACATCAGCACTGTAGCAGCAGGTGGAGGCTCTCGACTGTTCTTTCGGTAACAAACATACAATATGAATATAGCTAACAGTGTAATTATTAATTTGTTTGATGAACCATTTTGAACCATTATACCACTCATTGTATAGCATGTTTTTACATTTAGTTAGGTTTGTTCAGTTTCTTATTGTGATTGGTCATAAGAGAGTTAAGTAAGAACCAGTGGCATTTGACATGTGGGTGTTCATGATGAAGCAATAACTAATAATTTAATTGGTTAGACTTATGGATTAGTCAAGTCAAGTCACCTTTATTTGTATATCGCTTTATACAATACTGATTGTCAAAGCAACTTTACAGTGTCAAACAGGAAAATAGTTTGTCAATAATGCAAGAAGACAATAACAGAGTAATTTTTCCAGCTAAAGTCAGTTCATTGATGATTCAGTCAGTCAAGCGTCCCCAACTAAGCAAGCCAAAGGCGACAGTGGCAAGGAACCAAAACTCCATTGGTGACAGAAATGGAGAAAAAACATTGGGAGAAACCAGGCTAAGTCAGGGGGCCAGTTCTCCTCTGGCCAGAGAAACCAGCAAGGCATGGTTTAATTCCAGGCTTACTGATTGTTAGCACAAATGCATTCATGCAAACATTGCCCGTGCAGTCATCCAAAGGTAGCATGTGCGCTGTGGGTCAGGTCATATCCACAACACTATGGCAAGCCGTTTTAGCGTAAAATATTCCAAGCGTTACTTGTCATAATTGCATTTTTACTAGTAACAATTCAATTACAGAGCTCTGTAATTAAATTCTTACTAGTAAGAAATCTAGTTACAGAGCTCTACAATTGTATTCTTACTAGTAAAAACTTGTATTCATTAGATGCAAAACAGATTTGCGACTACACCCATTTCTGTATATAGACAAATTATTAGGTTAATTGTCACTCTTGACAAAATGTGTTTTTTTTTGTCTTTCTTTCTTTCTTTCTTTCTTTCTCTCTCTCTCTTTTTTGGTCAGACATTAGGGGGGAAAAATTCAATTGCGACATTATTTTGGGGTATTTTTTCGATAAACTGAATTAGGCTATATTTTGCCGAGTGTGTTTTTGTGTTGGAAAACTGGTTTTGGCCAGTAGGTGGCAGCACGACTGTCTTACTGAGTGATTCATTTAAAAACACAGATTCATGCAAGTACGAAACGTGTCTATCGGAGAAGCGCAACAGTTCTTTTCCGGCTTTGTTTGGAACTATTTGTGTTGGTGAAACAAAAACAGACAATAGTGTGTCCAAAATGTAACTCACTTGTATTAATTTCTTGGTTGTTGAACTGTATAAAATCAACATCACATTCACGATCATGCTCGTGCGCTAATATTCGGAAAACGGCACTCTTGCTTGTGTGACATTACTTAACTATATCAGATGTTATAAATATAAAAAACAAATACTCATACAGGGATATTTAAGGGATAATTTGCAAAGCTTAACAAAAACAGGTATTTTACAACCAATAATTAAATATGCATATTGCTGAGAATACATTTATATGCATGTTTTCTGTACAAGTGTGAATTCACCTTTAAAAATAACTTACAGTAGCTAAATAGACTACCTATATTTCTTCTTTGTAAAGCATAATCATTTTATAATGATTTTAATCAATATATAATAATACTAATAGATCATTAGAGCCTCAGCACTGCTATTCATCATTAAAAGCTGCTTGACTGAACAAGCTGCTTGAGTCCCCATTTTCTTTTTTTAAGATTTATTTTTGGCATTTTTGCCTTTTTTCCGATAGGACAGTATAAGTGAATTGGGGGAGGGGTGCAGGATCAGAAGGGTCCACGAGCCGGGACTTAAACTCAGGATACCCGTAGCGCAACGGTGTTATCGACGGACTGCCCGCAAGGCTAACGGGACAGACAGTCACCCGTTTTATGTATATGCATGAGGCGCAATTATCATAATGCGGTTGCGCTGAAAAGAGAGCTCTACAATGCAATTCTTACTAGTAAGAATCATTATTGTAGAGCTCTACAATTACATTTTTACTAGTAAGAATGCAATTCCACAGCTTTACAGCTACATTCTTACTAGTAAGAATTACAGTTAGAGAGCTCTGTAATTGAATTAGAGAGCTCTGCAATTGCATTCTTCTCTAATTCACTAGTAACAATTGAATTATAGAGCTCTCTAACTGAATTAGAGAGCTCTGCAATTACATTCTACATTCTAAGAATTACAGTTAGAGAGCTCT
>NW_015537986.1:452537-481362 GCF_001515605.1 Sinocyclocheilus anshuiensis
GGATCGGAAGGGTCCATTCAAACTCAGGAAACCGTAGCGCAATGGTGTTATTGACGGACTGCTTACATTGGGACAGACAGTCACCCGTTTTATGAATATGCACGAGGCGCAATTATCATAATGTCGCGCTGAAAAGAGAGCTCTACAATGCAATTCTTACTAGTAAGAATCATTATTGTAGAGCTCTACAATTACATTTTTACTAGTAAGAATGCAATTCCACAGCTTTACAGCTACATTCTTACTAGTAAGAATTACAGTTAGAGAGCTCTGTAATTGAATTAGAGAGCTCTGCAATTGCATTCTTACTATTAACAATTAATTAGAGAGCTCTTTAATTCAATTCTTACTAGTAAGGATTACAATTAGAGAGCTCTCTAATTCAGTTCTTACTAGTAACAATTGAATTATAGAGCTCTCTAACTGAATTAGAGAGCTCTGCAATTACATTCTTACTAGTAAGAATTACAGTTAGAGAGCTCTAATACAATTCTTACTAGTAACAATTGAATTAGAGAGCTCTGTAATTGAATTAGAGAGCTCTGCAATTGCATTATTACTAGTAAGAATTTAATTAGAGAGCTCTACAGTTCAATCCTTACTAGTAAGAATTACAATTAGAGAGCTCTCTAATTCTATTGTTACTAGTAAGAATTCCAATTACAGAGCTCTCTAATTAAATTTTTACTAGTAAGAACTAAATTAGAGAGCTCTCTAATTCAATTACAGAGCTCTGCAATTAAGCATATCTTTAACTCGTTTTTTACTGTCAATGTCAATTTTATTTATATAGCACGATTAAACACAACCTTGGGTTGACCAATGTGCTGCACAATAAAAACATTTCAGTAAGACAATACAAAATAATTACTGAAAGAAACAGTACAGTAGAAAGTTCTCATTGATAAAACGCCAAGTCAAAAAGGTAGGTTTTCAACATGGATTTAAAAACAGATAGTGAAGGTGCAGATCTAATACAGTGGGGCAGAGCATTCCACAATCTAGGGGCAGCAACTGAGAAAGCGCGGTCACCCCTGCATTTAAGCTTCGACTTTGGGATGCATAATAATCTCTGCTTGGACGACCGGAGAGACAAGAGGGGCCGATGTTCAGTCAATAAATCAGATAAATAAGCAGGGGCCAAACCGTTTAATGATTTAAACACTAAGAGAAGAATTTTAAAATTAACTCGATAGCGCACAGGCAACCAGTGCAGAGAACGTAAAACTGGTGTAATATGATCCCGTTTTTTGGTACTCGTTAAAAGCCTTGCAGCTGCATTTAGAACTATCTGCAAGCGGGATAGGGCTGATTGACCAATCCCAAAATACAGCGAGTTGCAGTAGTCTAATCTAGATGTAATACAAGCATGAATTACTTTTTCAACATTTTTACTAGACAAAATATGTTTTATTTTCGCAAGAAGTCGAAGCTGAAAAAAGCAAGACTTGACCACCGTATTGATCTGTTTGTCAGATTTTAAACCATCATCAAAAATAACACCCAGATTTTTTACCGAAGGCTTCATGGAAGAGGTTAAATCGCCAAGATTTACTTTCGGTGTACTACGAGAATCCGACGGACCAAACACAATTATTTCAGTTTTACTCTCATTGAAATTAAGAACGTTTAAAGACAACCAGGCTTTCACATCAGACAGGCAAGACATAAGTGCTTCCAGACCATTTGAACTCTGCTTTAAGGGCAGATAGATTTGAATGTCGTCTGCATAGCAATGGAAAGACAGACCATGCTTCCTAAAAATAGAACCCAATGGGACTACAATTAGTAAAAATTAAATTATAGAGCTCTCTAATTGTAATTGTTACTAGTAAGAATTCAATTGTAGAGCTCTCTAATTGTAATACTTACTAGTAAAATTTCAATTGTAGAGCTCTGTAATTAAAAATGAATGGAAGTCAATGGAAACATGACTAGTGAAAATTCATTTGTAGAGCTCTCTTATTGAAATTGTTACTAGTAAGAATTGAATTAGAGAGCTCTGTAATTGGAATTCTTACTAGTAATAATTGAATTAGAGAGCTCTCTAACTGGCATTGTTACTAGTAAGAATTTAATTGTAGAGCTCTCTAATTGAATTGTTACTAGTAAAAATGCAATTACGATGAGTAACACTGGAATTATTTTAAGCTAAAACGGCTTGCGATACAACACAAACATGCAGCCTTTGCCGTGCCTGTAGGAATGAAACAGCCTTAACGTAATCACTGTTGGAGTGTTTCTCTATAAGTAAATATTATCAGGGATGTGATTTTTCCATATAAATACGGTTTTCCGTATTTTCCGACCTCTGAGCAATAGTATGTACAACCCATGTGATTCATGTAGATCCGATGTTTTTTTTTTTCTTTCTTTCTTTTTTTCTCGCATTTGTTGGTATCTCACATGTCGCCGTTGTCATCCTATTTGAATTATGCGCGGGATTGCGCATCGGGCACACCGTCGTCACAGTGTTGCCAACTTGGCGACTTTGTTGCTATTTTTAGCGAGTTTTCAGACCCTTCTAGCGACACATTTTCAAAAAATCTAGCGACTTTTTCTGGTGTTATTGGAGACTTTAGGCGACTCTGACGTGAACGCACGTATCGTTCGTACTCTTCTCAATGAGCAGCGGGTGCTGCCGTGGGCCCCACCCCCATCCCAAAGCACTCACTGACGGACCAGTACTCACGCAGCAGTCCCTCCCAGCTGCAATCAGAGCAGATGTTCACCCCTCTGCGTCCAGACTGCAAATTAATTGCGCATGCGGGAAGCCGCCGCTGGCTGATCCCGCCCTGGCTTACATTCAGGGCGGGATGTAAATGTGAACTGTTCTTTGTCTAATGTACAAACCTTAGTCATTTTACATGCAAATATTGCCGAAATCACAGCACAGCCCACATGAAAAAATACTATAGTAATTTATAGTAAATACTATAGTGTTTTTGAACCATACTATAGTAAAGTACTTGAATTAATTTGTTGTGGTAATTCTATAGTTGCTATGGTAATATAACATATATAGTAATATAAACAAATTACTTCACCGAATACTGTACTAAGTTTTCTACAACTATAGGGTATATTATATTACAATACACTACAGTTTACTGTAGTAAAAACTAAAGTATACTACAGTATTTATTACAGTTGATCAGTTCTCTGTAGTTAACACTACAGTATGCTGTAGCATTCATTAAAGTGTTGTAAATACTTTAATATATACAGTATAATACACTTTACTATAGTATGGTTCAAAAACACTATAGTTTTTACTATAAATTTCTATAGTACTTTTTTCATGTGGGAGGTATTGCCTTTTTCATGTCTTATCTTATGTGTATTTGATTTTATCAGACGATGACTCCATTATAAATCAGGATTTTTGTGCAGATTAACATCTTGACAGTGAGAGTTGGGTAGTCTTAAACGGGCCGCATTTCAGTCACTATTTAATATTCATCCCATTGTCTGACAACAGAAACAGTCAAATATATAAATGAAAACAATGTTTTATTGAGAATTTGGCTACAGTATGAGCACAGAGAGGCAAACAAATATAAAAGGCAATACTACGCAATGATGTCATGAATATGCTAATTAGCACATGTTGTCATCTAGCGATTTTTCAAGCTGGCTTTAGCTACTTTCAATTGAAAGAAGTTGGAAACACTGCGTCGTCGTCATCCAAACGGACAACTGGCGCCTTCAGCATTCTGCCTCATTCGGGATGACCATCGCAAAATTGCATTATTTTTAAGACCAAGATTTAATGGCTTAAAACAGTACAAATGTTTTGTTTATGAGTAACGCTGAAATAAAGTGTCTACTTAAATGTACTAAAACTGCAAATTCTGCGTTTATAATGACTCTTATTATTACATGCGGATTAATGCCGACAGCATTGCTTGATTTAGAGGCGCCATCTAGCGGCTGTGTGTGGAGCTCTCCTGAGCTCACTTTATTCTTAAAGGGGACATAACACACACAGTTTAACCCAATCTCATGTTAATCTTGAGTACCTATAGAGTAGTACTGAAACTCCGTTGCTGCCCCAGAAAAACAAACTGCATCCACTGTTTACATAACGCTGGGTTCTTTAGGAAGCTGAACAAAGTTATCTTTCCCTTACAACCAAAAACACACTTTGGAGACATTCTTCCCGAGCAAGTCCTGTGCAGCTCTGCCGCCGGATGAAGCACGTTGATGGGCGCGATCTCGCTCTCGCTCTCACTCTGGTCGATGCGTGTGCGGGCTCGTTTTTCCGGGAGAAATACCCATATAAGGAGTTCCACCCTCATTTACGTCATGAAGAGCCACGATCGAAAAAACTCTCCGAAACTTGTACGAAGCCAGAAGTAAGATTTTTGGCACAGAAATACTCCGTCATACGTCCAAATTGTTTTTTGAAACTTTGTCCATGCTTAGCATGAGAATCCAACTCTTTAACAGTGTAAACAGCTCTGAATGCATGAAACAGCATTGTCCCCCCCCCCCCCTTTAAGTTTATATGCGTGAAAATTATTGCTGAAATAAACTATTGCTGATGCAAAGTAATGAAGGAGTGCCATTTGTTAATTATATTTAACGTCAGCATAAGATAGCTTTGCTCAAAGTGTTAAACTATTTGATTAAACATTGTTTAGTTGACTATTAAACTGCTAAATTAATAAATTTGCCTATCCGAATTGAGTAATTACAGAAATATTAAATACATAAATGTGAAATATTTATTTCAAGAAAATAGTTGCTTATAGGATTTAGCCTCCTCCATGCTGCTGAGTTATGGCTTACAATTAATTTAATGTCTAATTATTATTATTATTATTAATTAGAGAGTATTTGTAGTGTTGTATTTGTGATGTTACTTTTGGATAAATTATCTTTTGTGTGAATGTAATTTTTTTTTTCTTGAGGGTTCCTTCTTTTTTGTCCTTGGCCGATCACATGCCTGTATTATGTTTACTGCAAAATCTCTGACACCGTCCTGTTATGACTTTGGTCATGGTTTTATTTAATGTTTGGTGTCAGGATCCTGGCGCTCCTGCTCCATGTTGTGCTGTCTGTGTTAGAACACAAAAGAAGCTATGTACTTTGTAGGGATGCACGATATATCGGCCACCATATCGGTATCGGCCGATAAATGCTCATTTTTTCTGTTATCGGTATCGGCCCGATAAGAAAATTTGGCCGATATCTTAAAGCCGATAAATAATGCATTATTTCCTTCAGAGACACTTCAGATGCGCGCTGTTCGTTTGCAGCCTTTTGTGCAATTGTACGTTGTATTATTAGTGTTTGGGATGTGGGTTTTAATGATGAGACCTTTTTTGTAATCAGGCTCTCAAAAAGTATATAAAAATTTGCTTATAGATTTATCGGCCAACATATCGGTTATCGGCTTTCAAAAATAAAGAATTATCAGTTATCGGTATCGGCCAAAATGTTCATATCGGTGCATCCCTAGTACTTTGTCACCATTTGCTCTCTGTCCTGCATGTTGTCCTCACCCTCCTTGATTGTTACCCTCCTCACTTCTTTCCATTTCCATGTGCAAATTACAATCAGGCATGACGATTAGTGGTTGACTGTAGCAGATTTTTTGATGGTTGTTGCTGATGTCTTATATATTATAGAGCAGGGTGGCTGTATTTAATTTTTTAGTCAATAACACGCATAACAACTGATGTAGTGACATTCTTATTCATTTTACATATTATTAAAATAATTAGAAATAAATTTGAAAATGAATCAGCTATTGAGCATGAAGCATTGATACATGCCAATTCATTACATAACACAGCTGAAAAAGGAATGTTTTTTTTTTTTGCATGGCAACCTTTATTTTCTCTAAAATTAATACAGTTTTATTGGTACAATTGTTTAGTTGGCATCCAATCCCTGATGTTCTTTATTTACATACATGGTGTATAACCAAAAGTTGTCTGATTGTTACTTTCATGTTGTAATATATAGATTTGATACCTGATTATATTGTCACAAGTTAATATGCGGGAATTGATTTTTAAAGTAACCATCACTGGTCTCCCATGTACTCTACACAATGTTTGTTTAACCTTTTTTTTTTTTTTTTTACTACAACCTTGGTACTAAAGCACCAGTTCTGTTGCTCATCAATATGTTCCCTTCAATTTATTCTTTAAAATTTCTTTACTTGGCCTTGTTGTTTAATGCAAATTCTTAAATTTACCTCTATAAAACCTGCACAAACCCTGTGTTTGGGTTAATTCAAGACACAAAATTTATTGTAATTAATACATTTAATAAATCTTTCGCACTGCTCCTTAGCAAGTCAAAATAATTATTATAAGCGAGACACTGGTGTTCGCTCTAGAGTGTTAGCCCGCTCAATTTCAAAGTCATGAGAGACATAGCAGCACAGTTAAGAGTATTCCCAATATGTTGGACCTTTTATTGAAAGTAGCCCGTTGAGACATGGTTTCACTTTTATAGACTTGTGTTGTTTTGTGATGTTTGATTTGGGGGAGGTGTGACACACCAAAGGGGCATTTGCAAAGGTTGTTTGAAAATATGCTGTATTTTTGTAATTCTGCTAGGTGACACTAATAGCACAAAACCTGCATACTTCTGCATACCACACAAACATTTTCCATAGTACGCTTATAGTTATACAGTAGTAGTATATTAGTCATAGTTCACACATAGTGCACAACCATGAAACTATATTAACCCTGTGTAAGTTAGGAAAGGTGAATATTTCTTCTATTGTCTGTCTGTATTTCAGGTCAGGGATGTTTGTTGTGGGGCCAGAGTCAGCTGGTGCTCATCCCGGACCTGCCTGCTATAGGAAGGGTAAGAGCAGCTGTTAGGTTATCAGACCCACCGTCTTTCCATCTTCTTGCTTGTAGATTTAGCCCTTCTACATTGCATAATACTTGCTCCCATTCAAGCCTTGTTCTTCTCATATCTGTGTTAAACAACTCAATTCCCTCATCTTTTGCTGATTCACATACTGATTCACTACATACAAGACAACATTTTGTGTAAGTTGTGAAAATGTACCAGTATTGGCACATTAATACTAGTTAAGACATTAAGGCACCCATTACAATAAATGTACATATGCCGAATAAACGATTTACACTAACTTCAAACTGCTCAAGCCTAATGATTTGCCAGAGTTCCTGAAAGGTGTGCACCTCAGGCCAAAGTCCACCAAAGGACTCAAATAAGACATCAGGACATTCTGACGAGAGAAACACTTAGAAATGTCAGAACACTTGTCAATCTCACACTGATTTCTATTATGTCTGTACATAGTATTATATTATTTTATTTATTTGTAAGATACATCAGAACTGTTGTAGACACAAGGTATCCTCTATCAGAATATATTGCCGTTTTCAGTGCTTTTTTACTGCAAAAGACTATAAAACTATTAAAAACGCCTTTTTAAATGCAGCTATGGTGAGCAATGATTAATATGCTTGCAATTTGCAACTATTTGTGAGAAATTCATGACAAATTTCCGTAAGTATACTCCCAAAATATCAATATAAATATGATTCGGCACAAAATTGCATCAATTGCATCTAAATGTCTGATCTCATCTTATTGACTTATTTATTGGAATGTTTGTAAGACAACTGCTTAATAGCCTAAAACAATATGATACTACCCGCATCCAACACAACATCTAACATCTAATTAATAGAAAGTTATGAATCTCATTAATCTCCTCTGCCATGTCTCTAACTAATGTTCTCTGTCAGTATAGCTAACCCCACCTGCTGACAGAAAAACACAAGCTAAATGGAACTGAATGCAGCTGATCTAGGAAGACCTGACTTGCCATTATTTTTGCACTTAGGTTCATACATTTAAAATCTGCTATTACAGTTTCTGCCTTACATGCTACTTCCATGTTTCTCATGTAAAAGTCTTGACGTTATAATGTCATAAAGACTGGACTGAAAGCTACAATAACTCTATAACACAATTTATTGTGTTTCTCTCTTCTCTCCTGGTTCAGGTGGTCCTCTGACCGTCACTGATGCTAATCTAGCCCTCGGCCGCCTGCTGCCTTCTTTCTTCCCAAAAATCTTTGGCCCTGGAGAAAATGAGCCTCTCTCAACCGAGGAAACCATGAAGCATTTCCGCACTCTCACAAAAGAAATTAATCAATACCTCTCAACTAACCAATCATCGAGTAGTGCTGCAGGAGGGCACCATTCAGAAATGAGTGTTGAAGATGTCGCCATGGGCTTCATCAGTGTGGCTAATGAGGCCATGTGCCGGCCAATCAGAGCGCTTACACAGGTATAGCACACTATTCAGTCACTTTCAGTTTGTATAGCTTACGTAAGAGAATTGGTGTATCAATCTTTTCAGTCTTGGTTGTTGTGACAAAAAATATGACATACAACTTTTTTTTACGTGTAGTGCTAATTAAGGAATGACTTTGCTGTGCATGGTTTGTTTGGGATAATTATTGTGTTAGAAATCACATGTTTCCATATATATATATATATATATATATATATATATATATCTCAGGCCAAAGTCCACCAAAGGACTCAAATAAGACATCAGGACATTCTGACGAGAGAAACACTTAGAAATGTCAGAACACTTGTCAATCTCACACTGATTTCTATTATGTCTGTACATAGTATTATATTATTTTATTTATTTGTAAGATACATCAGAACTGTTGTAGACACAAGGTATCCTCTATCAGAATATATTGCCGTTTTCAGTGCTTTTTTACTGCAAAAGACTATAAAACTATTAAAAACGCCTTTTTAAATGCAGCTATGGTGAGCAATGATTAATATGCTTGCAATTTGCAACTATTTGTGAGAAATTCATGACAAATTTCCGTAAGTATACTCCCAAAATATCAATATAAATATGATTCGGCACAAAATTGCATCAATTGCATCTAAATGTCTGATCTCATCTTATTGACTTATTTATTGGAATGTTTGTAAGACAACTGCTTAATAGCCTAAAACAATATGATACTACCCGCATCCAACACAACATCTAACATCTAATTAATAGAAAGTTATGAATCTCATTAATCTCCTCTGCCATGTCTCTAACTAATGTTCTCTGTCAGTATAGCTAACCCCACCTGCTGACAGAAAAACACAAGCTAAATGGAACTGAATGCAGCTGATCTAGGAAGACCTGACTTGCCATTATTTTTGCACTTAGGTTCATACATTTAAAATCTGCTATTACAGTTTCTGCCTTACATGCTACTTCCATGTTTCTCATGTAAAAGTCTTGACGTTATAATGTCATAAAGACTGGACTGAAAGCTACAATAACTCTATAACACAATTTATTGTGTTTCTCTCTTCTCTCCTGGTTCAGGTGGTCCTCTGACCGTCACTGATGCTAATCTAGCCCTCGGCCGCCTGCTGCCTTCTTTCTTCCCAAAAATCTTTGGCCCTGGAGAAAATGAGCCTCTCTCAACCGAGGAAACCATGAAGCATTTCCGCACTCTCACAAAAGAAATTAATCAATACCTCTCAACTAACCAATCATCGAGTAGTGCTGCAGGAGGGCACCATTCAGAAATGAGTGTTGAAGATGTCGCCATGGGCTTCATCAGTGTGGCTAATGAGGCCATGTGCCGGCCAATCAGAGCGCTTACACAGGTATAGCACACTATTCAGTCACTTTCAGTTTGTATAGCTTACGTAAGAGAATTGGTGTATCAATCTTTTCAGTCTTGGTTGTTGTGACAAAAAATATGACATACAACTTTTTTTTACGTGTAGTGCTAATTAAGGAATGACTTTGCTGTGCATGGTTTGTTTGGGATAATTATTGTGTTAGAAATCACATGTTTCCATATATATATATATATATATATATATATATATATATATTTATATAAACACACACTATATGAACGAAAGTATTGGGACACCTAACCATTACACCAACAGGGACTTTGATGACATTGCATTCTAAATACATAGACTTAAGGCTCTGTGTAGGCCAGTCAAGGTCTTCCTGGCATCCACCAAACCCACACTAGCCTATCAGACTGCCAAACAGAAAAGCATAATTCGTCACTACACAGAACTTTTTTCCACTTACCCAGAGTCCAGTGGCAGCGTGCTTTACACCACTCAATTTTATGCTTGGCATTGTACTTGATGTGAGGCTTGCATGCAGATGCGCTGCTCTTAGTAGATTGCATTGATCATTATGGAAATGAGCTGGCTGCATCTGTGTATTCATTTACACATTGTTATTAGATCACCCACAGAACTTTTTCCACTCCCATCAACGCTTTTATGGGATTGCGGTCGCATGCTTACAGCATACAGCCATATCACCCTGCAGCCCAAGACTGGTTGCCCACTGAAGCTAAGCAGGGCTGAGCCTGGTCAGTACCTGGATGGGAGACCTCTTGGGAAAACTAGGTTGCTGCTGGAAGAGGTGTTAGTGAGGCCAGCAGGGGGTGCTCACCCTGTGGTCTGCGTGGGTCCTAACGCCCCAGTATAGTGATGGGGACACTATACTGTCAAAAAGCACCGTCTTTCGGATGAGATGTTAAACCAAGGTCCTGACTCTCTGTGGTCATTAAAAATCCCATGGCACTTCTCGTAAAAGAGTAGGGGTGTAACCCCGGTGTCCTAGCCAAATTGCCCCCCTGGCCCTTGTCAATCATGGCTTCCTAATAATCCCCATCCACTTGATTGGCTCTATGACTTTCTCTCCTCTCCACCTGTAGCTGGTGTGTGGTGAGTGCACTGGCGCTGCTGTCCTGTGGCTGCCGTCGCATCATCCAAGTGGATGCTGCACACTGGTGGTGGTTGAGGAGAGACCCCCCCACATGATTGTAAAGCGCTTTGGGTGTACAACAATACACAGTAAAGCGCTATATAAATGCATCATTCATTCATTCATGCTAATTTGCCATGATTAGTACATCTGTCCCTATATATTTTATGAGATTCCTTGAAATTGCACTACTGTTTGAGCAACATAAACACACTTGTAGTACATTAAAATTATCTGGCTTATGTAACATTTTAAGCAAGAAATGTACCTCTGTGAAGTATGTTCACGTCAACATCAATCAGATTTAACAAGTTGAATATCATCTCTCTCTTATAAGGCTAAAGGCCATGATACATCTGAGCATGTGCTGGCATGTTTTGGAGGAGCTGGTGGTCAACATGCCTGTGCCATTGCAAGAGCCTTAGGCATGAAGACTGTCTTCATACACAAGTATGTCTATATGTTTATGCCTGTGCATTATCTGTTTGTTTTAGTCTGTTGTTGTCGCATGCTTGAACGGGGTGACAACAAAATGCTTTTTCCAGACTCTGTTCTGCTGTGCTTAATGAACTCGAGACATTACAAAGCAATGAAGATAATATACAAATAAAATTGCTGTGGCGAAGGATGAGGCATAGACAACACTCTGTTTCCCTAGAGGAGTCTTTATCAAATCAGTCATGAAAGTGACTTGTGAAATGGATGAGAAGTAATGCAAATATTCTACTGGTTGGACAGCACATCACCGCTGAAAAAGTCAGGTGACTGTACCACCTTGTTCAAATATGTACCTGACAGGTAACTTTCAGTGAGATGATAGCACTTCTTCTGATCTTGATTATTCACCACCTTATTGTTATTTAAATCTGGCATTGCACCATTTCAGATATTTTTGGCTCCTGTATGATGCTTGTGTTTTTGCTCTTTGTAAGTCATTTATAAGAAGTGCATCTGTTAAAGCTGGTGAACATTTAGAGTTTGAAACCGCCATGAATCATGACTTAAATCTTGTTTTTTATCCGTTCTGATATTCAGTATAACAACATGATTGCAAGTCTGATATTACTTTAAGTAACAGATCTATAAGTAAGAATTAACATAGGTTTAGACAAAACTCGTTCCTTTTTTTAGTAGTCAGTAATAATTTTTTAGTTGTTTAGTTTTAGTCATAGTTTTATCAAACAAATAAAGCATCAAGGCATTACATGTTTGTTGTAACAGGCAACAGGACTTTGAAGGATTGAAGACAAATTTCATGAATACAACTGAAAACCTATCATATCTTGACAACTTTTTGATTAAGGAGGTTAAAATTTCCCATATTTAGTCTGTAGTAAAAGGTTTTACATAGCCTAATATTGGCAGTGGGACAGATCAACAAAAAAATCAACAAAATTCAATAGCCAATAAATTCATTTGTGAATCAAACTTGCCATATACTTGCAGGGTGTCTGCATTATGCTGTCTTATCAATTTTTGTGAAAAGTGACCTTCAAAAGAATACATTTTTTGAGCTATAATCTCAATTCCTTTTTATTCTGAATCTGTGGGTTGACCTGAATCGGAAATGGCAAAGTTTTCCTTTTTTTCTGCCATGGTGAACACTTTTTCTTTTCTTTTTTTTTTTTAACTCATCCTAGGTCATCTGTCTGACTCGCATGAAGTTTGATGTGTATCATCTATTGACTCTCGTGACAAAAATTTCTCTAAAGGTTTTAATTTGTCAAATCATTTAGATGTTTTTCAGATATAGGCCGATCAGTCATTATGGGACACATTTTGTGGCACACAGAAATGTGGGTGCTATAACTTAAGACAATTAAGAACTGTGCAACTGTGATCAGAGACATTTAATCTGACACTGAAAAACTGCCACTGAAAAAAGTCACAGCATGTTCTCTTCACATGTACTTGGACCCTAGTGACTGCTGCTTTTGGTTGAATTTCATGTTTATATTCATAATGTAGTTTAAAATTAAATGCCTCATGATAGGCATTGGGAAGTGTTTATGAGCTGTTTACAATAAGAACATTGACATGAAGTGCTTACATTTTTTAACTGATTTGATGACACTGCAATGCAATACTCTTTTTCCTGTCAGATACAGCGGAGTGCTGTCAGCATATGGTTTGGCTCTGGCTGATGTGGTGGAGGAGGTTCAGGAACCGTGTTCTCTAAAGTATGAAGCAGGCTCATACTCTAAGCTGGACAGCAGGATAGAGCAACTGTCTCAACGCTGCGATCAAATACTGTGCAAACGAGGCTTTAGCAGGTCACCTTCAAAGATGCAGCCACATTTCAAAGCATATATTTTTGCTTATCTATTGTGTCATTACCTTTGAACAAAAACAAATGATTTTAGATGCAGTAACTTAATATTGTGATAATAATATGATAATAACATATGATTGTGTCTGAACAGTTCTCAGATCAATATAGAGGTTTTCCTTCACCTGCGGTATGAGGGCACAGATTGCGCACTCATGATCACAGCTGCAGGTCACCCCAGAAACGCCCACTCCTGCATGTCTGGAGACTTCAGAACAGCCTTCACTAAACGGTACTGCTATTTCCATTGTGAATGGTCAAAATGGCTTGTCGTTTCCTCTTCTGTCTCTCAATCTTTCTCTTTTTACATCAGATATCTGAAAGAGTTTGGGTTCACCATCACTGATCGGCCTATCATGGTGGATGATATCCGTGTACGCGGTTCTGGGAAATCTGGAATTAGGTCAAAAGTGCAGCCCAAAGCAGGGCAGAAATCTCCAAGACCTATTAAGGTATTTAAACCTAGGACAACTCAAAGGTATCACACAACAGACGCATCACATTCAGTTTAAGGTGGCAGTCCAAAACAGTGAATCTAATCATTAAACAGGAAAAATTAACTTCAAGAATGAGCAAATGTGGCACTATTTGAACTTTGGTGATTGAAAAAAACTTGAAGAAAAAGGGAGATCTATATTATAGCTCTCTATATGAAGCATATAGACTTTATTCAAGCCACAGAAAGACAAACATTTTACTGAAAATTGCACATTCTTCCAGCGTATGTGTTTTTGTAATTGTACATTAACAACAATTTAGGACAAATATGCAAGTGGCAGTAGGAAATAGCTGGGCGTCATGGACAGACACCTCATGCCGGTGTCACCTTAACAGGAGCTTTGCACATATTTGTTTTTTTTTTTAAATAAAATTAAATTTCACCAAGGAAATATACTGTAATGTTACTGTTGTTGTTTGTTTGGACACAGATGACCCAGTGTTACTTTGAGGACCGTTATCTGGAGACCAGCGTGTATCTGTGGGAGGATCTTTACTGTGATCACAGTATCCAGGGACCAGCCATAATTATTGATAAGAACAGGTGAGTGATTTCCTGAAAGTTTCTAAATTCTACATTCTACATTAGTGGTGCTTAATGTTAAAGTGTGTCATCCTGTAATATTCGTTCTCCGGAAGTGAATGATTCTTTAGATGTGTTGTTGATGAGAATTGTGCTCTTAAACAGTCCTGCAATGCATGTCCAGTACTTGACAGAACACCCAACCATTATCTGACAGCAGCACTAATGCATTTCTTTACCAAACCTGGCCTGTGTAAAATAAAAACAGCGATCCAATCCGCACTTGTAGACTTCGCCCTTTTTCGCAAACATTAAAAATGACACATGGCTGACAGACCACCTCAGACTTTTCTCTTTTCCGGTCATGTGAGGCTCGTAGGACTGAGAACAAGAACACAGCATGAACATAAATTGTTGAATTAGGACACAATTCAAATAGTAACTTTTCCCTGTGAATGCGTCTTTGATGTGCATTTCCTGTAGAAAACATATGTCCATGCAGCTTCAGTGAGAACAAAATGTTTTTAAATAGTTTTAGTTAAAAATAATAACCTTGCTGGTTATACACAGTCATCATGTACAATCACATTTGTGACCTGACTGAACAGCTTTTGTCCTAGGTAGACTTGTGCATAGTTTTTAATGTAGTTCGCAGGTGATTTTCTCCGGGCATCTTGTTGCCACAGTTCTTATGTATTTAGCCTAGTCTGTCTCTGTTTTTTCATGTAATCCCAGATGGATTTGATGATGGTGAAATCTGTGGTTCTTACTGAGATAGACTGGATACAAGTGCAGAATAAATTAACCAAACTTACAAAAACACAAGGCAAAACAAGAACCAAAGCTTAAAACACCAGCTAAACACTATAAAAACAACCTAACACGTCTACGTCACTGTGTGGGAAGATTTGCATAACACCGCCCAAATGTTCACGCAAAGAAAGAATGCGTAACTTTGATTCTCGCTAATAGTATTGTTGCCGCCATGTCGTGGAGACGCTGTGTTTTTCGTTGCAAAAGCGAAAATACGTTGTTTGGCCTTCCAAAAGAGGACACAACTAGAAATCAGTGGTTCAGTTGTATTTACAACACTGTTCCAGAACAGTTCAAACCAAATATTCGTGTGTGTGCAACACATTTTACGGAGGACTGTTTCCTGATCCTGGGAGAGTAGCCTACAATGCTGGCTGTTCTGACTCACAGCCTGTAAGTATGTTTTCATATCTAAAGGATTTGCCACTGACGAGTTTTGAGCAGTGTAGAGTAGTGCTTGTTGTTTGTCGTTTCTCCGATCACAAATGCAGACATGGTTTTATGTTTATGCGGCACGATGCAACGCAACACATAAAAAGACAGTATAAGTCATTATAATCAGTAATTATGTGCCCACTGGATGCTATTTTTTAGCAACGTCATATGACCCCTTTAAACCAGAGGATGGTTTGAAAAAGTTTTTAAGCTGTGCCGACTCGTGTTATGCGTAGTCTGGTCAACGGATTCACATATTGATCAATAATATAAAATATACAAGTGTGTGATTATAATTAATAATTGACGTGAGTAGTAGCAAAAATATTTTGGGTGAGCTGTTCGGGGTCTCTGAGATCCCAGCTATAGAATAGAACATGATAAAATGCAATAAAGGTGTGACGTGCATTCAGTTTCTGTCTGGTGTTGAGGTTATTCTAAACTATTCTACTGAATCCCAAATAAGTGTACACACACACACACACACAACCAAGTCAATGTAAAGTCAAACACAAGAGTCATGCGAAGCACCGATTTTTTTCAATCCGGCTGTCCCGACCTTCCGATACTGCATGACGTTCGAAGCTTCAAACGTCATCAATCATGTGGTATTGTCATTTCGATACAAGCATCGGCACAGTGTGTGATACGATTCATACGAATAGTGCTTTGAAAACTGTCGGAGCATCGGAGCCTCGGTATCAATCGTCCCATCACTAACTGTAACTACAAAACTAAAACCGGAAACTAAAGAACCAAAACTTCAACATAAATGTCCAAAACAAAACACAGAATGGGGAATATGCGACAATAACGGTCTTTTGTTTTTGTAAACAACCTAACATGCCAAAGTCTTTTACACAGTACTGTTTTTTTTTCACCTTCTTTTTGGAATAATTGCTATGATAGCTTTTACTCTTCTTCAAGAGTTAAATTAAAAGATCTTTAGAATTTCATTCAAATTTGGGGGTACTCATGATACTGTGTTAACTATGATGAATTGTGTAACTCATCATTTGCAAAATCCAAATGCATATGCCAGAATTTTATTTCTAGATTTTACATCAGCTTTTAACACACTGAGGGTTGATATTTTTTTTAGAACGGCTGATATCTGTGGGTGGTCCATTGGCATTTGGTACTGTGGAATAAAGACTTTTTGCTGTTCCGTACACAGAGAGTATGGTATAATGGTCAAATGTCAGACGAATGCTATGTTAATACGGGGGAAGTGTTTCATCACCTATATTATTTTCATTGTATATTAATGATTTTATGATTCGTAATTCTAATTTTATCCTTTTTAAGTATGCAAATGATATGGCTTTGGTAGGAATTCTACAAAAAAATAATATAAATGACTTGGTCAAATATAGGAAACATGTTGAGGAACTCCTGTGCTGGTGTAATAATAGTGCATTGATATTAAATACAAAGAAAACCAAGGAATTAGTAATTAATCGTACTAGGCAAGAAGTTGCAGTTGTGCCTATAATGATAGATGGTCACCCAGTTGAGATTGTTGATAATTTTAAATATCTTGGTACATAGTAAACTTAGTTTTGGGGATAACACTAATTATATTTTTTAAAATGCATGCAACGTCTGTTTCCAATACGGAGAATCAGTAGGTTTGGAGTGAGTTAGAACATACTGGAGATTGCTTACAAATCATTGGTTGAGAGTGTGTTGACTTATAATTTAACCTCCTGGTATGGGCACCTTAATTGTAAGCAGAAAATAACCTGGCATGGGTCACTAAAATAGCTAGTAAAATCATCGGTAGACCACAGTAATTTAGATGAAGTGTACACTTCAAGTTGTGTTAGGAGATCAGAGTGTATTCTAAAAGACTACTCATTCTTTGTATGATCAGTTTGTTGCCTAGAACAAAGATCACTGGTGTGGTCAAAGACAAATTTAAACCATGGTGGATAATAAAGATGTATTGTATTGTATCGTATTGTATTGTATGTTCCAATTGAGGGTGGATGTAAGTGGTTTAGAAATGTTCTCATTGTTTCTGTACACCATATTATATTTTTTATATTATGAATTAAAAAAAAAAAAAATTATTAATATGTCTTCTTTGGTGGTGTTTATCAGCACAATTCTTGTAGAGCCAGCGTGTGTGGCTCATCTGACAGAGGATGGTGACGTGTGTATTGATGTCGGCACAGGAACGCAGCAGTGTGTGTTAGGAACCGAACTCAATGCCATCCAGTTGTCCATCTTCTCTCATCGCTTCATGAGCATCGCAGGTCTGATGGGACAGGGGGGAAAAATGATTAAATGAATAATGAGTGTATGGAATGGATAATCAGGGTTTCTGTGACTATTGAAAAGGTCCTAAAAAGTCTTAATTTGCCCTTCCACAAATTAAGGCCTTAAAAAATGTCAAATCAAAGCAGAAAGTCTTAAATTCATAAAGGCATGGCATTAAATGTTGCATGCATTACAATAATGGGGTATCCTCCTCAGTATTTTTGTCTTCATGTAAATTGAAATATCGAACAAACATTCAACAAATTCTCAAAACAAGAACAAATATCTGTCAGTAGAGTATGAAAGCTTGTTTTCCCTTTAAATTAAATAGAATTTTCGGTAACACTTTCTATGAAGCCCGTATTTATAATACATTATAAGGGTATTCTTAAGGCATTATAATGAATGCATAATGTATTATAAAAAAACATATAATATGTTATATCAACTCATGAATAATCATAACAGCAGTTATAATACATCATAATACTTAAGTATTTGTGGTTATAAGTTTAAGAGTATGATTATTTATAACACACAATGAACACCATATTAAATCTACTTCATTTACAGAATAATGGACTGTATCATATCTTGACATTGTTTATTTAAGATCTGCATAGTATCTTACTACAGCTTGTGAGTGGTTAGATGTTGAGTGTTATTTGAGTGTTTCCTCTGGAGCTAATGTTAATTAATTGATGTGAGCTTTATACTCCAACTGAAAAAAATGCAATGTTTTATATGGTTACATTTTATTTTGATGGTCCCCTTAATCAATCGACTATAAGCAACTTTGCAACTACATGCCAACTAACTCTCATTAGAGTATTAGTATGCTCAAGAATGGTAGAATCTAGTATGGTAGAATAAGTTGACGTACTTGCAAAGACACTTATAGTCAGTTTATCTGTTGGTTGACCATCAAAATAAAGCGTTAGCAAATATTTACAGTAGCAGACATACTAATACTCTAATGATCGCTAGTTGATATGTAGTTGCAGAGTCACTTATCAACAGCTGTTTAAAGGGTACCATCAAAATAATCAAACTGATATTACAATAAAAATAGTTCAAAGCAAATGTGTCATATTACACATTCATCTGATCTGATATCTGATCTTATGGCTGTTTGAGAGAATTTTTTTTAATTATTATTATTATTATTACTACTTATAAGTGGTCTTTGACCGCTTTAAGTAAAGTAGCATAAGAAAAATGGCAAGATATGAGACTTATAATACATTATAACTATGAGAAATATAATCCATTGTAAAAGTGGATGCAACATGTTCATTGTATTATAAATCATCATACTCTTAAAAGCTATAACCACAAATAAGTAAATATTATAATATATTAAAACTGTTCTTATGAATATTCATGAGATGATACAACATATTATAAGGTTTTTTGAAATGCATTCATTATAATGCCTTAAGAATACCCTTATAATGTATTATAAATACGGGCTTCATAGAAAGTGTTACCAAATTTTCTGTGTCCACTTCATTTTGATTAGTTTTACAGAAAACAAGACTTCTTAGGTCATTTTGCTCCTCAGGTATCTAAAGAAGCTTTGTGGTTCCTCACACACAGAGCAAATGGGTCGTGTGCTGCAGAGAACATCCATCTCCACCAATATAAAGGAACGGCTGGATTTCTCCTGTGCCGTGTTTGGACCTGATGGAGGTTTGGTGTCTAACGCTCCTCACATCCCTGTTCATCTAGGGGCAATGCAGGAGACTGTACAGTTCCAGGTACACAAACACACAAATATACAACAAATTACATTTCTTGATTGTTTTTCATTTGGAAACATTAATTTTCTGTTGCTGCATGGCTGTCAAAGGTTTTAGGTTTGACTGAAGTACAGTTGAATATAATTTCATCACCTATCTGAATAGTGACAACAGTATTTCAAAGAGCCGTACAGTCTGTCCCAGCAAAAGAACTGGAAGAATACAAATACATTGGTAAAACCAATTGGATTTGTTAACCCTAAAGCCTGAAATATGTCAAAGTACTTAAATCTATTTTACTACTTGCATAAATCAATCAGATGACAGAATGCATGTAGTAATAGTGATAATTTAGAGGCCTTAGAAAATTGCATGTCAAATATGATACAGTAGGCTTTATAGGATTAAGATTTTTTAAACTATTTCTAAAGGTTATTTAAAGCACCAGATATAAACGGAATACTGTAATATGTCAGTATGCACAATATATCGGCACTGTGTGTGTTTGTGCAAGAAAAAAATTACAATTACAAAAATTATATTATTGAAAAAAATATATATATTGTCTTACTGGTAATTTGAAATGTGAAGTAAAATCTGTTTCAGGCACAGACACATTCTTGTATAAATCATTTATATCCATTGACCATAACTTGCTGAGCTCAGTATTCTAACCAGCATTCCAGAGCTCCCTCTTCTGTTATTATAAGCGCTTATTATTTACTTATTCAAACCATAAAGTTTTATCTATAGCACAGTGCAAAAATAATACTTATCTGTCTGTCATATGATGTCGTGATACCTAAATTCTCTTTACACAAAAGTGAAAAAAAAACTCTTTATTTTAGTTTTTAGTATGTATTTACTTTTTATTACTTATCCAGTCTTACTCTGATTGTTATTAATAGTCTGACAATGCTTAAGGTTAGATAAACACCTTAAACAGGTTGCTATGATCAAGTTCATAAACAGCTTTAAAAAAATCGATTTTAGCCCATTACCACAATTCCTGCTGCCTCATTCATTGTGTACATGTCTGAATCTGTAACAGAAAAATGTCACAAAACATAATAGAGAAAAAATAGAAAAGACTATTTTATTGTTAAACCTTGTGAAAGAATATATCCAGAAGTAATTCAGACACGAGAGGAGGAAATTTCCTACTGACATTTTGGATTACATCTGTGAATGCTTACATTTTGCCTTAACCCTTGTAAACCCTTCTAAATCCTTAAAACAGATTTGTATGATATATTTTTTAAGTTATCTGCATATGTTAACACAAAGGATGAGAATCAGTGCAGATACAGGAAATAACACAGGATCACTCTCTGTCCACCTCTCTCTCACACACACACACACACACACACACAACCTCATTAGTAATGGCAGTCTGAGCTGTACCTAATTGAGATGCTTAATCTGTACTGAAAGCCAGAAAATGTTTTGAGAATAAACATTGTATATGTGATAACCATGGTACAAGTGGAATAATTGACCCACTGAACTGTTAAAAATTAATGCACATCTGAGGTGTAACAGTCTCTCAGCTTCAGTGCAGATACAGGAAATAACACAGGATCACGCTCTGTCCACCTCTCTCTCACACACACACACACACACACACACACACAACCTCATTAGTAATGGCAGTCTGAGCTGTACCTAATTGAGATGCTTAATCTGTACTGAAAGCCAGAAAATGTTTTGAGAATAAACATTGTATATGTGATAACCATGGTACAAGTGGAATAATTGACCCACTGAACTGTTAAAAATTAATGCACATCTGAGGTGTAACAGTCTCTCAGCTTTGCATTACCAATTATTGTTGCATATACTCAGCCTAACATACTGTGGCATGATGTAGATTGACTAAAGGAAACCCATAGATCCCTAAAAGCACACTTACAGCTGTTCAGTCACTCTTAATGGAGTGTTTTAAATTTTTTAATTTTAATGTATCAAAATCTGAATAATGCTATACTTTTTAACAGATGTATGTGCTTATTGATGTATTTTGAATAAACAAAATTAAAGTACAGTAAAGAAGAAATCAAAAGTTTTGTAATAACTAAGTTTGAGAAAAGGTTCTTTTGATGTCTTTTAGATAAAGACAGCAGGAGGCAGCATGCAGGAGGGAGATGTGATTCTCAGTAATCATCCGTGTGCGGGTGGCAGTCATCTACCAGACCTCACAGTCATCACTCCTGTAGGTTACTTGTGATGAGTTTTCAGCAGTTTCATTTTAAATGATCCACAAAGGCCGTCATAAAAATGTTTGGCTTGTCCCCCCCCCAAACATTTAAAATGGAGCCTTGTGTATAATTACTTCAATGTATCTGGGTTTTTTATTTAAAATCTCATTACTGTGATACACTTATTCAATGTAACAAACAAGAACAAACATAATTAAAATTTTATACACCACAGGTCAAAAGTTTGGAATAATTCAAATTTGCTTAATGTTTTTGACAGAAGTCTTTACTCACCAAGGCTGTTCATTTTTTAAATAAATATACAGTCCAAATATCAAAGTTTCCATATTATATATTTCTACTGCGTAATATTTCGGTGGAAACTTTGATACACTACCATTCAAAAGTTTGGGGGAATTAAGATTTTTTTATATTCATCAAGGACACTTTAAACTGATGAAAAGTGACAGTAAAGACATTAAAAAAATAGAACACATTGAAACTATTTTCAAAACTGACAAAAATAAGAACCATTATAATAATTGGCACTAATAATAATTGATACAAATTTATTATTATTATTGTTGTTATTAAGAAGAATCATGTGACAAGACTGAAGTAATGGCTGCTAAAAAATTCAGCTTTACCATCACAGGAATAAATTGTTTTAAAATATATTAAAATAGTAAACCGTTATTTTTAAAATGGGATAATATTTCACGATATTACTGTTTTTACTGTATTTTTGATCAAATCAATGCAGCATTGGTAAGCATTAGAGACTTAATAAAAAAATCTTTATCATTTTAAAATAATAAAAAATCTTTATCATTCCAAACTTTTCCATAGTGTGGATGCAGAAGTACCAGTGCAAAAAATCTAAATGATCCTAACAGTAGGCTTCATTTTCCTTAAGCAAAACTGCTGATTTTGTAGGAAAACGTGAGCTGCACATGTGCTGACAGACTTGATGAGATTTGCTCTGTGTTATGCAGGTGTTTCGTGATGGCATGAGAGCGCCGGTGTTCTTTGTGGCCAGTAGGGGGCATCATGCTGATATCGGAGGCATCACTCCAGGCTCCATGCCCCCCCACTCCACCTGTCTACAACAGGAGGGCGCCGTCTTCACTTCCTTCAAACTGGTCACGGGTGGAGTTTTTCAGGAGAAAGGTTAGATGACATATCAATCAGGTTGAAGTCAGTGTAACAAATGATACTGAATGATTATCATATTGTTATACCAGGATATTTCTATGGTCAGTCTATACAAGATTGAGGGTGTGTTTTTTTTAGTTTTTTTGTCATTTTGTCATTTCTTTTTATTCATAGTCATCTTTATATCCATCAGCTGTGACAGAAGCCCTCATGGCACCCGCTCAATATCCAGGATGCTCTGGGACACGCAATCTCCGTGACAACCTGTCAGACCTTCGGGCACAGGTAGCAGCCAATCAGAGGGGTTGTCAGCTGGTGGGGGAGTTGATTGCCAGCTACGGATTGGAAGTAGTCCAGGCGTACATGGGATACATTCAGGTGTGTACATTTGTCTGATGTATTCAATATAGCTAATGTAAATCTCAGCTTGAAGTTTATGTCAGGGTTTGGTTTATGTTATCTTAAAGTTCCCTGTGTATATTTAGAGTAACGCAGAGCTTGCAGTTCGAGACATGCTGAAAGATTTCGCCCGTCGGCGGCGACATGAAACGGGCTCTCTTGAGGTTGAAGCAGAAGATCAAATGGACGACGGGACACGGATCAGATTGAAGGTCCAGATTGATGAACAGCAAGTAGGAAATCATTTTCACTTTTGCAGATTCAAATCAGTTTCTGAATTAGAACTCGGTAAAACGTACTCGGTTACTAACGTAACCTCGGTTCCCTTTCGATACTTCACTCGTACTGCGTCTTGCTTAAGACGCATATGAGAAAAAGCCTTTTTTCTCCTGAACTGAAGCCTATTTCATTCACGCAGTGAAACTGCACGGCCATTGGTTCGTGCAGGGCTTTAAAAACGAACCAATGGCACGGGACGCAGTACGAGTGAAGTATCGAAAGGGAACTGTTTTTGTATTTTGATCATTTATCTCCTCAAGGATTCATACTGAATATAATATTGAGAATATTGAATATTCATTTTCAATAGCGCATTCTGCTTTATATGTAAATGAATGTAAAACTGCACAAACATTACAAACTGCTGTATTTAAGTGCTAAAATGACAGTAAAAAGAACAGTGCAGTACATTGTTGATCAACGCCTCTGTCCATCTGTGTGTCTGTCTGCAGGGCAGTGCAGTGTTTGATTTCACCGGCACAGGGACAGAAGTGTGGGGTAACTGTAATGCTCCTCGTGCCATCACCTTCTCTGCCCTCATATACTGCCTGAGATGCATGGTGGGCCAGGACATCCCCCTCAACCAGGTGACACACATACACAATATACATACCAGCAACTGCTTGGTTACTCACATTCTTCAAACTATCTCCTTCTGTTCAGCAGAAGAAAGAAATTCTTAAGGGTGAGTAAATGATGACAGTATTTTAATTTTTGGTCGAACTATCCATTTAATAGAGATTGAAGGAGACTAAACAAACCAGAAGAGAGTAGCAAATGAGGTTTTTTTTTAGGGGAAAAAAACAACAGATTCCATGTGTAGTAATACTTTTATGGTAAACATTTTGATGGATATAACAGTGCTTAGAAGAACAAGGAACCTTTAAGAGACACTGAGAGCTGGAGGAGAGAGACCTTTAAACAGAGGAAGACCAGTAACTTGAACTGCAGGTTAATTATAATTTATAAAAATGCACCAATATGGAATTTCAGGGCCAATTCTGATAACCGATTATTTTGACTTTTAAACATTTAAAATGGAGCTGCTATCTAATAATTTAAAAACCACGAGGTGGTTATACGGTGAATCGGTGTGACTGTATTACAGATGTTATGCTGTTAAACTAGTATAATAGTATAGGGGTTATGCGCAACAGACTTCCGTATTCTGTTAACCGGGTCTCGTCGCTTCCGGTTCAAGCGTTTTGCATATGCTTAGTTAAATATGAAGCTGTTTTACTCAAGATGCCTTCAAAGTAGATGCCAATGATGATCATAACCAATGTCCATCACATATGCGGACTGATATCTAAAAGTTTTTTTTATTTTTATTCTTTTCACATTTAGATATAAAAATTGAATAAAACGTCAACAATAAAAACAGCTAGCTAGTTTAACTGATTATATTAAAAGTCCATAGATATCGCTATTATTTAATACGGCTGTTAACACGTTCTCCGACAAGCGGAAGCAATGAGACCTGTTTTCCAGGTTTGGTCAGGTGATGTTCGACATATACCCTATTGTAATATATTATATTACAAATTAAACTATTATAAATTGTATTGTGTCAGTTTATATGATTATGGTTATAGTGATTAATTGCTGTAACACTAAGCAAAGTAGAACAAAAAATGTCATGCATACACTATCGTTAAAAGGTTTGGGTCTGTAAGATTATTAATGTTTTTGAAAGTCTCTTATGCTTTCCAAGGCTGTGTTTATGTAATAAAAACTACAATAAAACATTAATATTTTGAAATATTATTCCAATTTACAATAGCTTTTTATAAATGAACTTTTTTTCTCTTTTTACATATTTTAAAGGGGTCATGAATTGAGAAATCAACTTTTACTTGAGCTTTGATATATATAAGAGGTCATCGTACTAAAAGAATATCCTGTAAGTTTCAGTACTGAAAACGTCGTTAAACACGTTAAACCACAGAAGAATATCAACACCCAATTCTGTAGCCCCGCCCACTGATTCGCGCATGACATTGTAGGGAAATAACGTAAGTGGCACTAAACCTGATCGAGCAACCAAACAATAAACATGCCGTTAAAGATCGCAAAATGTTGCACAGTGCCTGGTTGTGGAAGAACACAGTCGCTGCATAACTTTCCTTTGGATTCAAATATTAGGAATGCGTGGTTGAACTTTATTTTTAATGAAGTTCCAGCTCACGTGAGTAAAACATTGAGCGTTTGTTCGCTTCATTTCACCGCGGATTCCTTTGTAAACAAGAAACAGGTCAACACTGGATTTGCAGAGAGACTGAGATTAAAAAGCAGTGCTGTGCCATCTATATCGGATCGACAGGAATGGCGCAGCACACTTATGTGAGTAAAAAATATTTGTACTGTGTCACTATTGCTTTGTTAGAGATCGCTTGATATGTCCTGATTATGTGTACGTGTCTAACCAAAGTCACAGAAGGCTCCAACTATGAAGGACGTAGCTTGTCAAACAGACGCACAGAAAGTTAGTTTACTATGCAAAACTTATCCAATCATAGCAGTGTGCGTTTACTTCCAAGTCTTCAGTGCGGCACGCCCATAAAAACTGAGTGTTTCTCGAGCCGGCCTCAAAACCAGGGTAGAAAATAGCCTATTACTTGTTGATTTTTATGTTTTTGAATGTAAAAACCACGCAAACGTCATAAGTGGACCTCAGACAACAGTCTAAAATAATTTTTAAAAGCCAGTTCATGACCCCTTTAAAATTTAATCATAATTATTCCTAAGACCGCAAAGCTGAATTTCGCAGCCATTACTCCAGTCTTCAGTGTCACATGATCCTTTTGAAAATATTCTAATATGCTGATTTAATGCTGTTTTTCACACATTAAACTTGCTAAATAAAATAAAAAAGTAGTTTAAAGCGGACATAACACACACAGTTTCTGCCAATCTCATGTTAAACTTGAGTACCTATAGAGTAGTATTGCATCCTTCGTATCTCCGAAGAGTGCTGTGGGCAGAGCTAGAGAGTCACAAGCACACGCAGCTTTTACGTAGCAATCGTCTACAAGCTGTGACATCGGCATAAATACAACAGGGTCAAAAACTTTATTGACTTAAATTAACTATGGCTAATGAATTAACGAATGAAGCATGTCGATGGGTGAGCTCTTGCTCTTTCTCTGGTTGATGTGTGCACGCACTCTTCCTGGAGAAGTGCCCATACAAGGAATTCTGCCATTTATGACGTCATACGGGGCCATACTCAAAACAAACTTTCTGAAACTTATATGAACCCTGAAGGAATGTCTTTGGCACAGAAATACTCCGTCATAAGTCCAGCTGTTTTTTTGAGACTTTGGTCATGTTTAGCATGAGAATCCAACTCTTTAGCAGTGTAAATAAGTCAGAATGCATGAAATAGCATTAGATCTCCCCTTTAATCCAAGTCTTCTGAAGGGACACAAACGTATTTATTGATAAATATATTTAATGTATGCTTTTATTCACATATAAATATCAATGCACATACACAGAAGATCAAACATGCTTGCTTGACACGCAAGATTTTTTGCACTTAATTCTGCTCCACTTTTTGTTTACAAAGATTTTGTTAGACTAGATCAATATTCATACACATAGTTGTGTGGGTAGTTGACCTGTCATCTAAATTTTCTCTTACCGGTGTATATATATTTGTATAAAATCTTCATAGACAAAGGATAGGTTGCATTTTATTTTAAGTTGCCCTTGTTACAGTGCTATTAAAAAAATTAATACTGAGGAATATTAATATTAACAATATGTGCTTACTATAGGGTCAGGGTTAAGTTCGATTAGGGTTGTAATTGCATAATTTGCATGCTTAATTTACTGCTATTACTGAAGTAGATGTAACCTATAACAAGGACACTAAAATAAAACGTTATTACACTTATTCGTTATTACGAATATAATGATTTGTAATTAGCAGGAAAGACTGTGTGTGATGAAGTGCTTTGTGTTTCAGGGCTGTCTGGCCCCTGTTAAAGTCATCATTCCCTCCGGCTCCATCCTGCAGCCGTCTCAGAATGCTGCGGTAGTGGGCGGTAATGTGCTGACCTCACAGAGAGTAGTGGACGTCATCTTCAAAGCCTTCCAAGTGTGTGCGGCTTCACAGGTGTGTCATATCAGTCAGAATGAGCTCTGTCTACATCTTTCAATGAAATCTCCTTGTGCTGCAAAAATCCAGTTCTGGTTTTCAGACCATGCGGTTTTGGCTGTTTGAGTCAGGTCAAATTAAAACATTTTCAATACAGCTTTACAGAAAATCGTGATGTTAATGTTCATAATATCTTAATATCTAAATGCAACTACTCTTGTATAGTCTTATTTAGCAGATTAGAGTTGAGCGATGATATGATTGACATTTTACAACAATACAAGCAATCATGCAGCTGAGATATGCTATATAGTATGTATCGCCCTTGGCAAGTATACTATATGTGTGTGGATAAAGTTAGACATACTTATATATCCAAATTTATATAAAGAGCTGGACGATACTATAGTTTCATTTTGTGACAAAATAAAAAAATTAAGCAGTTAAGATACTGTATGCTGTATAATATAGGGGTGTTTTCCGATCAGGATTTTTGAGGCTGATCACCGATCGCCGATCACAGAAAGCAGTATCTGCCGATACCGATCACCGATACCGATCTTTTTAAAGCCTTCTTTTTATCATTTATAACTATTTATATTGATACTCCAATCAGGATTTTTAGACATTTATTCAGGGCCTGAATTTCATTTTTGAAAATGTGGGGAATTCCCCTCTTAGGTGACTCTTGTGAGAGGGGAAGCAGCACGGACTGTGCTTTCACACAGGAGTCTGCTACTGATCCGTGGCTGTTTACCACAAACATCTCGGTTACGTATAGTAACCCTCGTTCCCTGAGGGAGGGAACGGAGACGTCACATCGGATGACCGACGAATTGGGATGTCGCTTAGAGAGACCAATCTACTTCGAGTGTAAACTAAATGAGCCAATGCACATTGGCATGCGATTATTGCATCCAGCTGCCGCTGATCACAGCGTGAGTATAAGTAGGCAGCAGATGCAGCGCATATTCAGGTTTTTGCTGAGGAGCCGAGCCGGTAACCCGGCCGCTCAGCGGTGGTACAGGAGCTGTGGTGACGAGACGTGAACGAGGGTTACCATACGTAACCGAGACGTTCCCTTTCAGTCGGTCACTCTCGACGTCACGTCGGATGACCGACGAATTGGGATCCCTACCAAAAGGCCACAGATACTGCCACTTCCAGTGTCCTGTGGGAGCCTCCTGCACCCCTACATTTTGGCACAGGGCAGGGCTTACCACAAGAGGACCAGCTACTGCTGCTATGGCACTACCCACTCAGTAAGACTGGATAACACTGGGAAAACGTACC
>NW_015537986.1:481384-481559 GCF_001515605.1 Sinocyclocheilus anshuiensis
CAGCACGACTCTGATCGGGCATCTTCGGGGGTCTTCTCGGTGAGAAGAACACCACTCAACGAACAGGTTCAACGAACAGGTTCAACGAACAGGTTCAACGAAGCGTAAGCGTGTCTCGTAGACGGTGCTCTCGCTGAAGTGATGGTGTCAACTACCTCTTGGGGTAGGTCACCTA
>NW_015537986.1:481708-481966 GCF_001515605.1 Sinocyclocheilus anshuiensis
ATCCAGGGACCAGACATGAAGTTTCCAGAGGTCTGGACGCGGGTGCCAAAGGGTGCCCCATCTCTGAGTCAGTAGACCCTTCCTCAGAGGAATCAGCCAAGGAGGGGCTGTCACGAGGTGCATTAGTTCCGGGAACCAGGTCCGGGTGGGCCAATAGGGCACCATTAACAGGACCTGCTCCTCGTCCTCCCTGCCCTTGCACAGTGCAAGAAGGCTCACTGGGGGAAACGCATATTTGCGAAGGCCCCGCGGCCAGCT
>NW_015537986.1:482260-482513 GCF_001515605.1 Sinocyclocheilus anshuiensis
GTGGCTCTGAAACGTCTCCAAATCAGCTGGACCGTCTGGGGATGGAGTCGCCATTCTCCCGGAAGCGCAGCTCGAGACAGCTCGTCGGCTGCCCGGTTGAGCAGCCCAGGAATGTGAACAGCAGGAAGCGACTTCAGATGCTTCTGACTCCAAGGGAGGTGGCGGGCAAGATGCGACATGCGGACTAGTACATGCTTGCCTCGTAAGTGCCCTTTGAGACGGATCAAGGCAAGGTGCACTGCCAGCAACTCGA
>NW_015537986.1:482546-482912 GCF_001515605.1 Sinocyclocheilus anshuiensis
AGAAACGCAAAGTCTGACCACGGGGTGAAGGTTTGGCGGCAGGCCGGTGTAACTTGGACCCGGTGAGTGCCACGTTGCCACGCCCACCTCGGGACTCGGCCATGTAGCCAGTGCTGAAGCGGTCTCCCAGGAGCTTTGTGGGACCGCCATCCTGCTCTTTAATGTATTCAAGCAGTTCAACGCCGACTGAGCACGTTCCTGCGTGAGGTGTGCTGTCTGTTCGACCGAGTCTAACTCCATACACAGAAAAGAGATCCTCTGCATCGGGGATAGTTTGCTCTTTTCCCAGTTGACCCGAAGGCCCAACAGCCTGAGGTGTGAAAGTACCAAATCCCTGTGTTCGCACAACTGATCCTGAGACTGAGC
>NW_015537986.1:482990-483286 GCF_001515605.1 Sinocyclocheilus anshuiensis
AGCGCAGCCGAATCTTCCTCTCCAGAAAGCTCTGGCTCACCCTCCGATGCAGCAATCGACATCTGGTCGTTGGGAGGAACGCCAAAGGATACGGCTGGTACGCTCCTTGTAGAGGGCCCAGCACGTTCCATTGGCAGCTCAACAGGTTGCGGAGTGCAAGAGGAGCGATGATCCGCCAAGGATTGGTTCCCCGGAGGGTTTGCCACCACTGTTACCCTCAGACTACCCGTGCTACTGCCTGAAGTAGCCCCCGCCTGACTGCCGCCATGACGAGAACTAGATCGAGGCAGAGGCAA
>NW_015537986.1:483373-506317 GCF_001515605.1 Sinocyclocheilus anshuiensis
GTGATTCTTTTTTTACACAGTACAGTAATACAGTCTTTCACAGACATGTTTAAACTCAATAAATATAAGCAACACATTATTCAATGCTTTTTACTTTTGCATTTACTTATAGATTTATAAATTAAGTTGCTCAAGCAAGTGGCAAAACATTAAAACTGCTTTTCTTACGTTATCACAAACTTACCATTGACAGAAATAGTCAGCTCTACTGCCTTTCCTTTTGCATTGAAATCTTTACTACAAGCAATCCTGCAGTTCATAAAGAACTTTGTTTTCCTACCTGTTACTTTAATTCAGCGCTTGCAGCGCAGCAATAGACTCGCAGAAGCACCGCTCGTGGAACGCACTGCCAGACCGCAACCGCATGCAGTGAATGCTTTAATCCGTTAACATGAGCGCAGAAAAAATACGCACCGCATACACACTGCAAACGGAGTAATGTGAACCTGGCATTATGTGTGTGCGCTGCGAGTGTGCATGAGCGCACGGTCTCCAGGAGAGCGCGCAAGCGCTGAATGGTTAAACACGGGCAAGAATTAAAAAGTATAAATGCAATTTATAAACTTTAGTGACGATGTGACACTGCCTCGATTGTGCAAGTGACAATTCCTGTGTCAACTGTGCAGCGTGCAGCTCGCTTATAGACAGACGCGATGTGGTGATTTGAAGCCATTTGCGTATTTTGAGAGAGAAAGAGAGCCCGCGCGATTCACTCACGCTGTTTGTGAAATTACGTCTCACACAAGGTTTTCAAATTACTTTATAATTTATTTAATCAAGAAATATGAATTGCACCTCACCTTCAGCATTATAATTATTTCACCCGCACCGGACAGAGACTGAGATGGTGCCGCTGCATGTCGTGCCAAACCTCTCATGGCAGTGTCGGAGATCGGCATTTTTAGAGACCGCTGATCAATCATCCCAACGTGATTATCGGCCGATAGTGATCGGTAGCCGATCAATCGGAGCACCCCTAATATAATATATATCTCATAACGTGAGTGTACTGTATGTATGTGGATAAATTTGATATTAATATATATATATCCAGCTTTAAATAGAGAGCTGTGCGATAATACATTGCACATTTTACGACAATATAAATGATCATGTAGCCAAGATTTGTTATATGGTGTATATAATTCTTTACATGAGTATACTGTATGTATACAGGTAAAGTAAGATGTATTGTATATACAACTTTTAATATATTGCTGGGTGATAATATAGTTTACATTTTTCAACACTATATCATTCAAACAGTTGAGATTTGCTATATAGTACATACCTTAACGTGACTGTACACTATGTTAGGTTAAGACTGGATATACTTATAATAGTTACGTTGTTATTAATTAATTATAGTAGCTTAATTAGTTATTATTAATTTGTTAATTAATTTGAGTTACTAATTTGTTATGTGGTGATATTGAGAATTATAAAACCTGTGAGGTTTTGTTCAATTTATAACAGTTTGGTTTAGTGATAAGCCTAATTACTATTTGGTATATAAAAATTTGGTTTGTGCATAAAAATTATGCAGTTAAATATTTCAATCATATTTCCAACCCCTAAGCAGTTTAATAGGGATGCACGATATTGGATTTTTGCCGATGTCTGATATGCCAATATTTTTCAACTAATTTTGGCCGATACCGATACCAATATATTTCTTTTTGTTTGGAAACAACACCAAGTCTCTCCTGTGCAGAAATTATAAGCAAAATATTTTAAATTTTGGTTAGTTTTTAACAAGAACTTATTTGCTAGAATTAAATAAACAGTAATGAAGGTTTATTTGACAGTACATTGAAGCTTTGAAAATAACTATAAATAAACTATATATCAATCGCTGCATTTTCCCCCCCAGAAAGATGCAGTGTTAACCCTAACATTTTATTTTAAGATTTAACATTTGTAGATGGTCTAAAGCAAAACAGTTGTAAAAACTCTGAAAATCTTTTAGAGCTTATGATTTGTTTAATAAATCAGTTTGTTTAATAAAAAATAATAAATCAGTATATATAAAATTATTTAATTTACAAGTGTCATGTTTGTGATTTTTTTTTCATGTAAGCTATAGCGTTTGACCTTTAAATCAAAACATACTCATTATTTTATGACATCAGTTACTGCTTTATTTAATCAAACACAGCCTAAATGTTATTTGTGTAGGCTATTTTACTTTTAATTTAATTAGAAGTAGGCAAACAGCGCCCCCTACAGATTACAACTCCTTACTGAGCTGGCATTAGGACCCGGGGGAGGCTGTCACTGCTGCCACTGCACGTGCTATTACTGTTTACTCTATCACACACCGAACTCCTCATTCTGTACATGCTTTCACAGATTAAATGCAGTGATCCAAACTAGTCAATCTAATCATCATTCAGACAAAACTTTGCTTCAAGAATAAGCCACACTGTTGACGTGATCTAATCACTAGCTCACCCTGAGCACATGTGAGTTAACGTATTCCTCTTATCGGCAAGACATATCGGCATAACTTTTCATATCGGGCTGATGCCCATATGTACATTTAAAGCCATTATCGGCCAATTCCGATATCAGTCCGATAATATCGTGCATCCCTACAGTTTAACTGTGGAGTTAATTGAAAGTAGTCATTGCATGATACTTAAAAATAACTAGGGCTGGGTTTTGACACAAATTTCACAATTCGATTTGATTATCCTTCACAAGCTTGCAATTCGATTCGATTCAATTACGATTTCGATTCAATATCGATTATTTTGGATATATATCAGGTACAGGACATGGCAAATTATCTCAAGGAAAAAAAATCTCTCAACTTGCCTAATGCTGTAAAATATACCTGAGAGTCAATAATATGAAAGGTTGAAATTAGCTGATTTGTATACAAAACACTTAAAGTTTTTGTAATATTAAAGTTATAATACTAACTTTAACTTTAAATTACACAATTATATTTCTACTCCAGTTAGTTTTTTGAAATAAACATTTAAATGGTGGTTGTCACAAAAACCTAATGGATTTATTCAAACATTAATTAAATATTGAAGAACAGTAAAACAAATTAAAATGAATGTTATATGGTGCATATTTAGCAAAATGCTCCTCTCTAGACTTCATTTTTCTAGCTGACTAATGCGTTCATGGTCATCGAATGTTTTTCTGTGGTAAATGTAATGTTACGTGACATTGTTTACAAGCTACCGTTGTCTTTCCGTGTTTGACCGATTGAGCGATTACATGAGACAGGAGACGGATTTCGGTAGGTTGTACTCTTTCTTTTAGCATACTTTCGGATGTTCATTCATGTTTATTTCATACTGTAACTGCTATTAAAGCAGAGGAGATGATCAGTTCGTGCTGCCGCTTCTAACTGAGGCGCTACAGCGATCTGATGCTAAAACGGCATTTAATATTTTAATATTGTAATAAAATGGACAGAATTTGAAATATGAGACTTTGTTTCATATCAAAAGTAACAAATCACAAAGCTTATTGCAATTTATTGGATGGGAGGCACGCTACAGTCTTCCGTTCATTATCTGACAGGCTAGACTAATTGATTCTTGGGATTTATGAATCGATATTGTTTCATAAAAGTGAGAATTGATTAAAATCGAGAAAACAATATTTTTTTACACAGCCCTAAAAATAACACATTAGTATCATTAGTATTATCTTTAGTCACCTAGTGTGCACCTTTGACAAGGAACGAAAAACTCTAGATGCTATTTATGATCCTACTTGTTGTTTTTAAGGGTTGCATGAACAACATTTCGTTCGGCAGTGAGAAAAGTGGTTACTATGAGACGGTTGCCGGGGGTGCGGGGGCGGGGCCAACCTGGAACAGGCGCAGTGGCGTTCACACTCACATGACAAACACTCGCATCACTGACCCTGAGATCCTGGAGAGCAGGTCTGACTATGTAACAGCATTATAGAAATGTTCCATTCATTCATAATGTGGAAGAGATTTTTGAAGCCGAGTTGCTGTCTCAGGTATCCAGTGATTCTTGAGCAGTTTTCCCTGCTGCCCGGTTCCGGAGGGGCAGGTCTGTACCGCGGCGGTGATGGTGTGACCCGGAAACTTCGGTTTCGTAGTCCAGTGGTTCTGTCGGTATTAACGGAGAGGCGTTCTACACAGCCCTATGGCCTACATGGTACCTTCATCTGCAGTATATTTATATGCTTTCATATATGTGCTTACGTATACACACACACACACACACATATATATATATATATATAAATAATTCTTGGCTCATTTAGGAGGTAAAAATGGAGCACCTGGGCTGAATTTGTTGCATAAAATGGATGGCAGAGTTTTAAATTTAGGGGCCAAGAATACCATCAGCCTGGATCCTGGGGTAAGACAAACAGTGTGTGTTTTTGCATACTTGTAAATACATTCAAATCAATAATACCTTTTTTGAAATGAGATGTAAACAGTCATATCTATTAGAAGGAATAAAAAAGTCTCACAATTCTGACTTTATTTGCGAGATATAAACTGAGAATTGCAAGATATTCACTTAAAATTGCAAGAAAAATGAGAAAAAAAAAATAATTCTGAATTTATATCTCACAATTCTGACTTTTTTTTCTCAGAATTACCAGAGTAAATCTCAGAATTGTGAGAATAAGCAGCAGTTACCTTTTTTATTTCTTTATTCCATGACATAAATAGTCTTGAATACATATCAGTGTTCAGGAAAAAGCTCTTTTATTCTACATAAGAATGTTCCACCCTTAATGATCGCATCTCGTTATGCAACTATGTCTTTCTTTAAATGTCTTTGTTGTTTTAGAATGGTTTTGTGTTAGGTGAGTTATTGACTATAGAAATTTTCATTAAAATGGTGGCATACATGACAGGACATGTTCAGTCTGTTCACCCCTGGAGGAGGTGGATATGGAAGTGTGGATGAACAGGATGGAGACCATCAGCTTCCTTCAAAACGCCGTTGCCTGTAGGAGCACAGAACACAGTTTAAGAAGAGGAAACAAAAGGAACAAAGCACTGGACAATAGAAACGGTTTCTGAATACAGCTGAAATAAAGTCTATTGAAACCTCTTATATAAAGTGTTTTTTTTTTCTGCTACAGTGTTTTACAAAGGTTTGTTATAGACTTAATGTACAGTAGTGCCAGAATCAGTGATCAGTATTAACTGAATACAGTAAAATGTTATGTTATTACCATGAGCTGGATGGGAATCATTGATAATGAGATTATAGTAATGGGTGTAAACACCTGTTTGGGGTGTTGACCTGCCTAAAGCTCAATGGGCTCTAGCATAAGACATGGTTTGGAGAATGGAGATTTGTGTTCATTGTATATCATTTCCCACAGAAACACTGGAACTTATTTCAAATTACACATATTTGTAAATAAATAAAAATAACAATATACCAAGGGCCAAAGTCAAATGTACATGGGCTTTATACCTACAAATAAAAGAATAAATATGTTTTTCTTCAATCATTAATTTAGTGCTGTATGTAGTTCCGAATTATTATTATTTTCTTTATGCATATGTGCATACATATGAGAGAATGTCAATCAAACATCGTGGGTTGATAACATCATTTGCTGATCATGGCAAAAGTGCCTCTGCATATGAATCTTCAAACGTGCATTTTAAGAATCGGCGGTACGGTTGAAAGCAGAATTTGAAATACCAGAAAATAGAAATGTAGATACAGGTTCTGCCTCCATAGAATATTTGGAAATTCAGCTTATGAAATGCATCTGGTGTGGAAAAGAATTCCATAATGCGCTCCAGCAGCGATTGTTAACGGTTTATAGATCTATATATTATGATTAGGCCTATATTTTTGTGATGCGTGGTGTATTTTTGTCAATATTTCCGTTAGGTGCAGATTGTTCCTCCATTTACACGTCTTCAAGCATATTTTGGAAAATAATAGTAATGAATTGTGCTATAAATAATCGAGTCAACCGAGATCTGAATAAATATTAAGCATAATGCTATTCATTAACAGACTAAAAAAACAGGGCTGTACAATGATTGTGAAAGGTCACTTTGTTGTCCTTCAATTTTTGAAGTGTTTTCACAGAGCCTTATTTCAAAACTCCAATACTGTTCAAAAGTTGAAACACTTCTATGTTCCGAGAAATAAAATAAAGAACAAAACCATTGTCTTTAAGGAGAAAGAAAAATGAACTCAACTGGATGTAAAATAACAGTTTTTGTAAAAAGCTTTTTATTATCTTATATTCATTTTTGCTTATTTGCATTCCCTGGGAATCTAACTGAAGATATTTACACAGCCTTCAAAATAAAGGTTCCAAAAAGGATAGTTCTTAAAAGAACCTTTATTTTTCTCTGTTTTTGTTTGTGTGTGTGTTTATGTGTGTACGTGGTATTTATCACGTTATGGGGACCAAATGTCCCCACAAGGATAGTAATACTAGTAAATTTTGACCTTGTGGGGACATTTTTGAGGTCCCCATGAGGAAACAAGCTTATAAATCATACAGAATGAGTTTTTTGAGAAAGTAAAAATGCACAACGTTTCCTGTAAGAGGTAGGTTTAGGGGTAGGGTTGGTGTAGGGCAATAGCACATACAGTTTGTACAGTATAAAAACCATTACGTCTATGGAATGTCCACATAAAACATGGAAACACAACGTGTGTGTGTGTGTGTGTGTGTGAGAGAGAGAGAGAGAGAGAATGTCAATTTATATTATTCGAAAATGCTTTTTCTTTACATGAAAAAAATCCCTCCATATGTAGGCTACCCTGTTAAACAGAGCTTAGTAGACATTGCGTTATTAACACCACGAAGGCCTTTTCGAAACATTTCAAAAGGATTAGCTAAGCTATTTGGATATTTTGATTCTGACCCCTCAAAAGTAAGCAAATTCTATATTCATAAATGTAAGAGCACAATTTCTATTTTCTTGCAAAAAAAAATAAATAAATAGCCTACACTTGTTTGACTGTCTGTGACGTGTTTATTGTAATTATATTCTTAACTAGCCTATGTTGTGTTTAGGGTGAATTCTTCTAAATTGTTTAAAGCAACAATTTACGATTTGGTTAATTGCTTGCGATTTCGTATGAATTCGATCTGCTGATGCCTCCCTGAGCCTGAAGGTTAGGATTACGAGTGGACTTACTTTCTCCCTAAAAATCATACAAATTCGAAATTAGTAGGCTATAATAATTACGAATTCTAATGAGATCGGGATAATTGCACAGAAAATGTGGGCGTGATGTCTGAGGCTGAGACAATCCCATCCAATAATCTAAAAAACATAGTAGGCTACACAACTAAAATATTGCCAATAAAAGTCCTTTATTTACTTCTTCATATAAAATATTTTTTCTACAGCGAGGAACACGGAAAATTACCCTATGGAACTTACCTAAATCTTTTCACCCAGAACTTTCCCGTTTTTTTTTGTTTTTTTTACAAACGTAAAAGTAATGGAGTAGGACTGTATAAGGAAGGCCCTTCATTTAAACCCACCTGTGTTCCGAATAAGCCTAACAAACACAATATGTTTTGTATTGCTTCAGATTAAATAAATGCTTTAATTTTGATCCATGATTGGTCAGTCAAAGAACTGCTGATGAAGCTAGACAAATATGGATTACATATTAATAATGACATTTTCAGCATCTAATCTTATCATAATCCCTTTAACCACACTGCAAAAAAAATTCCGTAAAATTTACAGTAAAAAAACGGCAGCTGTGGTTGCCGGAATTTTACCGTAGAGAGGTTATACCTACTTGACTATAAACGGTGAAAAACTGTATTGGACATTACATGTATCCAAGTAGTAGGGGAATTTACCGTTAACCATTTAACAGGTTTTTACTGTAGCATTTTTACAGTCTTTTACCGTTAAATTCACGGTCATTTTTTACAGTGAGTCCTTATACATACCTTATGAAAATCTCTGGTTGAGCATCTATCAGGACTCTCTCTTTTACTCTGTCTCAGGTTTTTCTTATCAACATTTTATATTTATTGGTTACTGCAGCAGTTTGTGAGACTTCTCTTATTTTTTGGTCATAAAAGTCTCAAGTCCTTACAGTTTTCTTAGAATCCCCATTTTGTCTTCACAATGAAAACAAATAAAGTGGGTGAAGTTTTTTAATTAAATGATGTATTTTCAGTTCAGTGTGTTTGGATGGAGCCATTCATTTACTGTGCTTTTCAGTATTTTTTTAATAGATTCTTGTTGTTCCACTGCATCTTTCTTTGTGAGGAGCAAAGTGCTGTGTGGTCACTCCAGATACTCATAAATAGAAAGTTGCTTTGACAGACGAATATAAATCATATCAGGTATCATGTGATTTATTACTCTCTTAATTTTTAAAATTTCTATCAGTATTCAGCCGGTTTCATTACTGGCTTTAAGTAAAATATTGTCTTTGGAGGGCTTCTCAAACCACAAAATTGATGTGACTCAGGTAGTATAACAGATGATCACAACATTTGAAAAAAACATTTGATAGACTCCAAATGCAAAGTAAATTAACAGTTACAAACATGCATTTGCTGTGAGAAATACTGTGACTCATGCTTTGTCCATAATATTTCAAACTTAAAGAAATTTCCCTGCAATCTGTAAACAACTGGCGATACACACACACACACTTTTAAGATGAACTATGCAAAACTTTATACAGGAAGCTCCTGGACATGTTTTTATGCATTACACCTAAAATTAACACATTTGAAGCATATTCATCACCAGTACTACACAGTCTGACTGCTCTACCATGACAATAATAATACATGAAAAAAAGACTCAAACTCGGTCAAACAAATCACCCAGAAACTGAGATTTCCCAAATACTTGAAACTAAGGTCCATTACAAAGAATGGGGGGGTGGGGGTGGGGGGGGGGGAATGAGTGATTTTAAGGGAGGACAGGACAGAAAAAAACAGCATGAGGTGGTGGTGAGATGACGTGCACCAGACGGAGAGACAACCACAGACCACCAGTTAAACGACCCTTACATTCAATTACTGATCAAATCGCTCAATATGAGCTTCTGGGCAGTATCATGCAGACATACATGATCAAAAGGCGACAAACATTTATTTTAAAAAGGCATTTGATGACCAGATTATAAAAATCATAGTTACAGCACCTACACTCCACAGGTACACAGAGTCGTGATAAGACTTTGAGACAGTGCACTGATAAAAATGGCTCTAATTACAGTTCTTCAAAGTGAATGAATGCCTGAAAAAAACACGCAAGACTGGATCTCATCAGATCTGTCAAGCCTCCACCATTGTTATCAGAGCCTGAGATTGGACTTTACCAGGTGGAGTGGGGGTGAAATGAAAGTGTTAAGCACACATAATCATGTCAGAAAAGCCATACAAAGAGTCAAGATTTTAAAAAATAAAAATGTGTTTACCCTGCTAAAACCAACATATAAAAAGTGACATTCATGGCATAAAAGCCGGTCTTTATGTAAACTTTGCAGGTCCCTTACAGTTTCAAAAGTACACATTCACACACAAACACATCCCTAATCCTAACAAATGTCCAGCACACCATTTCTGGTTGATTTTGTAGGGAGGGAAAACAACCACACACACCATACTTCAAGCCTATAAAAAGGCAACATTCAATTGGTCTTATCAAGTAATTCATTGATTGTCCCCAAACATTACAAGGGTCCATTCAGGAAACAAGAGCAGCTAATGTGCCTCCCCACTGACATTAACAGTCTGAGGTAGTAATTGTGTCAAAGAAAGTCACATGAATGAACAGAAGTTACAACAGTGTCAACATCGGTTGGGTAGAATCTTTGGTCAATATTGGCCCCGTAACAGTTCAGTTCAGAGGGATTTTCTCAAAGAATTCCCTGAGACAATTCACAGACTGAGTATACTGTGATAGCAGCATTAGTGGTTGCAAATCTTTGTGTAAACCTTAGCAGTACCAAAGATGAGAAGCCATGTTCTTCTAGGACTATTTTGTGAACAGTTTAAAGAGAATATTTGCAAAGGGATGGTCCGTTCTGAAGGGCATACTGGTTTGGAGGTGGATGAGCAGTTTGATTGTTGGGGCCAAGCGCATCGAACACGCTCTTATTGGGAGGAACAGATTGCAGCATACTGTCCAAGTCCATTAGGAGGGACGGGGCTTGTATGGAAACTGGCCCACTTGGTAGGATGGGCCAGTAAGGGTGACCAATCAGGTGTGATGAAGTGACATGCGCACCACCGTAACCATAGAATGGAATACCACCCAGTGGCATGAACGGGTTTCCATTAAAGCGCATGCTAGGAGGGGCTACCGCGTTGGGAGGGGTGTACTTGGCGTAGGACGTCGGCAGCTCCCATGGAGGTGTGGTGCCGTGTTTGCAGCTTTTGTTTGGCGGGGGGCAGGAGTCACTGAATCCGTCTGAAGTTGATCCTCGATCACTCGATCTTTTCCCTATGAGCGTCACCCCTCTCCAGTCCTCGTCTGACAAATCTGATGCAGGACTGACGGAGCTGGCTGATGAACTGCAATTATACGAGGCTTTACAATGGCACGGTGGAGTGGTAGAGCGATTGTGCGGAGGGGGCCTGACGCCCCAACTTTCCCTCTCTCGTGGCCCTTCCCCAGCAGAACTGGCAGGCCTGAGGCTATGCAGGAGAGAATCTATAGCAAACGTGGAGTCCAGTTTGGGACGATAGGGGTCCTCTGATGGGGGTGGGCTGTGACGGGTGGGGACAGGGGGTAAGGAGAGGTCAGCGGGCAAAGGTTTGGACTTGTTCGACTGAGCGTAACCTTGAAAGATGTATGGGGCCAGGTCCTGAGCAAAGATAGTTTCATCCTGACGGGACACTGCCGTATTTTGTCTTTTCAGCAGCTCCAGGGGAATTTGGCTCACTTCAACAGTCCAAAAGTTACCTTTACCTTGGGGTTTACCAGGATCCTTAAGCACCTAGAGAAGAGGGGCAACAAGATAACGTCAAACTAATGTCAAACTACCACACATTTTTTTCAGTCACCTGAAGTCAAACACACACCTTCACGAAGCAGTCGTAAGATGACAGGTTGTGTCGGACTTAGTCCCTCCAGCATTTGTAATTTCCCTTGAAGAATGGAAAGAGAGTGCTGATCTCCTTCAGAATCTGTTTGAAGAAGACAATTTATTCATAGTTATTAAAAACATCATTATTGTTATTATTATTGGCCACAGCTTCTAAACAGCTGAGTACGTATATCGGTGAGAATACGTGAATCTTGACTTTCTGCTACATTTTCAAAAGGCCAACAATGTGTGCATGCATAGGCCTATATATTTGTAAATCACATTTTAAAAAGTGACATTTTCTGTGGGGTGACATTTATATGTAAACTAGTGCTGTCAAACAATTAATCGCGATTAATTGCATCCGAAATAAACGTTTTTGTTTACATAATATATGTGTGTATACTGTGTATATTTATTATGTATAGCCTATATAAATACAAACACATACATGTATATATTTAAGAAAAATATGTTGTTTATATATTAAATATATTTTTATATAAAAAAAAATATAAGGATATAAATATATAAATGTATATGCATGTAAATATTTTCAAAATATATACTGTATGTGTGTGTATTTATATATACATAATAAATATACACAGTACACATCCATATATTATGTAAACAAAACCTTTTGGATGCGATTAATCGCGATTAATTGTTTTCCAGCACTAATGTAAACACACATAGTTAATAGGAGTATGCCTAATTTGCATATTTTACCAGTTTAAACAAAAGTCATTTTAAAAAGATGTTTAAAACACAGGATTTGATTGCCATTTTATTCAGAGAAAAGTCGAGTCCAATCACCTGTAGCAGCAGGCCCTACCTCACATCATTTACAAAAATTCACAGGAGTCAATCTTGAATAGTCAGCAAACTGTTAATCTCGATCCCGGATTCTTAGAATTTGTGACATTTCGGAACAATTGCGTAGTAATTGCGGCACAGTGTGATTCCAGCCACAGCTATCAGCATGATAGAGTATCGGCCTCAGCTTTCACTATTCACAACACAAACCCCATCGAGATCCAGACATGAGCCAGATTACGTGCCCCAGGCAGATTTGAATGTACAACACGCACTAAAACTCACTTCACATGTAAACGGTCCTGTACATACTTTGTGGAAATTAACGTCAGTGTGATGATGGCACACTAGCATTTATACAAATTTTAAAGGTAATGCCCGTGTATAAGTGTTTCAAGGAGTGCTGATGGAATTTGTCTTCATTTGGAACCTTAAACCTTAAAGAAATCCTCCAATACGATCCTAAAAAAAATACTTTTTCTGCAGTACAACTTGTAAAAATGTGGATGTGGCACGGACTTGCCGATAAGGATAATCGTTTCAGCTGAAACGCTGAATTAAAAATATCTTATAAATATCTTAAATGGCATAGGAATTCGGGCATAATGCAAATAAACTGTGATTGTTAAAGTTCATTCACATTCCTGATGATTTTTGACCATTTTAAAGACAGAAGTTGCGCGCATGTGAAGATGACCTACCTCTGACAAAGTGAGCTTCTTCTCCGGAGAGTTCTGGATGACCATGGCAATCATAGCTAGGTAAGAGTAAGGTGGTTTAGGATAACGCTGATAATTCTTCTTCTTTCCTCCACTGGAGTTTCCATCCTGCATTTCCCATGCGCTCTGATCCGACGGTTTGGCTCTGTAACAGGAGTCCTGCGCCATCCCTGTGGACTTTTCCAGCCGGCCACCGAACTCCAGCAGTGGGTTTGTTGAGCAGTGACAGCTGGGGTTGGAAGAGGAATAGCTGGTTCTGCAGTCAAGGTGATGGCCGTGTTGGGCTTCTGCTCCTACAGTGATCACGGGTGGTGCCAACAAGCCCGGACCCCCCCCAGTGCTTTGTCATGCTGATGTAGAGGGGGAGGAGGCAGGGATGGTCGCTCCTCAGCCCCTCAGACTGCTGGCTCCAGGTCAACTCTATTTGAGCAGCAAACAATTCACAGTTTCATGTCAATCCCGCTGCGTAATGGGAGTGAGAATGAGGCGCGATGCGCGATCACCGCGGGGGAGGAGGGGGAGGACACGATAAACATCAGCGATCAGATTTACTTAAAGACAGCTTAAGTGGCCTTTCCATGATATGTCCTACGTGTATGGACTTTTCTCCACCAAGCAGGAAATGCGAATATAAAAAAACTCGCACTTGGATGAAGATAATTTGGAATAAATACTGTTAATCAAACGAATCAAGGTCACAGAAGAACCAGCTCCACTAACGAGTGATACACAAGAAAAGACTTCAGATCTGGGTATAGGCCTAGCTAATATGACAGTAGTGACAGCAGTGAGACAACGGTAGTTAGTGAAAATTATTTTACATCTAAATCATGTATCCAATTATGTCTCTAAAAAAAAAAAAAAGAAAGACTAACACTGCAAATAAGCTTTTAAAAATCCATTGCCACATCGCAAGACTAGTGGAGAGAACTGCAAACAAAGCTAATATGCTGTTAACATGGTCAAAACATGCAGTTACTTCCCTTAATGTAGGCTACACTTTACCTAACATACATAAATCTTTTGATGAGAAAAACATTTCCATGTTGTCTGTCAGATATAAGCAGTGTTGGGGAAAGTTACTTTTAAAAGTAATGCATTACAATATTGCGTTACTCCATAAACAAGTAACTAATTGCGTTACTTAGTTACTTTTGTATGGAAAGTAATGTGTTACGTTACTTTTGCGTTACTTTTTAAGCTGGACAGGGCTTGCTTGTTTTTAAAATAAAAAAGTTCTATTTTTGGCAAATATAAAAGCCTTTTCACACCAAAAGTGAAATGAATAAGCCTCAGGCTGAAGGGAAAGTAAATTTACGTCTGTACAGTAGAATGCAGAAGAAGACATTTCAACACACTTCAGCAATAAAAAAAGACACAAATGTTTGTCTAGAGTAATTTGTGCTTATTAGTACGGTTGAACTGGATCATCGAAGGTCAGAAGCAAAGACATTGGTTAATAGAACGGGATTAAATACATAAAGCATATTTGTGTTGTTTAACATTTAATTATTGCAGGTTTGCGTCATATTCTGAGTTGCATTATTTTTTATTCATTTTGAGGAATACTGAATCTGTGTTTGTTTTTTTGTGAGTGAGATGAATTAATGCATATTCATATTTATTTTAGAACTACAGTAACATCTTCTTATTTCTGTCACCATGGTGACACCAGAGCTGTCAATCAATAAATTGGGAAAAAAAGTAACTTGCGTTACTCATTTGAAAAAGTAACTCAGATATTCTCTTGTAAATTAAAAAGTAATGCGTTACTTTACTAGTTACTTGAAAAAAGTAATCTGATTACGTAACTCGCGTTACTTGTAATGCGTTACCCCCAACACTGGATATAAGGAGGCCTGAATAATAAACGGATGGAAACAGCAATGCACAGATTAACACCCAATCAACAATCAGGAAATAACTGTAAACCGATCACCTAATAGGGTGAGCATTATGTCTCTGTGTATCAATACGCGCATACTATTGAGTAAAGAAAAAAGTAGCCCTAATTATGATTAAATAGAGAAACGTGGAAACGATGTGAAATTTCCCAGGCCGAAAGGAATGTCTTTTGGGGATTGGTTCGGATTTAAAGTAGGACTCTCATATCTCAGCAAGACAGAGAAAACAAGTTGGATTAGAGAGAATCTCTTCCGTCCCGGGGGTTCAAAAACACAATAGAGGGATGAGAACTAAACTCATCACACCAAGAGTCTGATAATCGCCTTGAAAACAGATTGACAACATACTGACTATTGTAGCACGTTTATTGGGATACATGTCTTTCACGTGCACACTTCTTGAACATTTTTCTTAAAATAATAATAATAAAAAAAAAATGACGGAACATTATTTTATTTTATTGTATTTAAAAAAAAAAAAAAATGTTTCAGTTAACTGAATCGTGATTCATTTTGCCTATTTTACGTTAGCAAGTGCTTAAGTTATTTCCCGTTTTTTCACCGTAGCCTACACTTTTTTTAAGCTTTAACAGAGAAACACTGTAAGTGCTGTTAAAGGAGCTGCTGTAGCTGTTAAAAGTGAATGAACGCGTGTCTTACCTGCGGTATTGATTAGCTACATTCACGCGCTCCTCTCTGACTGTTTGAGAATCTGCAGCTCATTTGCGTAATGATAACATGACGTTCTAATCAAACGAACGCTCAACGCTGATTGGACAAACAACTCTGCATTTACCAACGAACCTGTCCAAACCCTAGCTACATCATTTCACACTTTCATCTATGTTCCCTTAATATTGATCTATTTTCTAACTTCCTTATAAATAAAACCAGATTTAAAATAATAAAATAAACAATTAAATGCATAAAGGCACATTCGAAAAAGTCCTAGCACTGTTCACGAATCTTAGGGAAAGTTTTATCAAATTAGAGCAATATAATAACAGTAATAATAATAATAATAATACATAAATAAAAAAATCAAAATGACAGAAACTAATTAGCACATTAGTTCTATATTCAGGATTTCATTCTCCAATGCTGGTTCTTCACTTGTTTAGAAAACAATGCAAAAATCAGTAGGCTATAATAAGACCACGCTGAAAGTACATGCCATTTTTAATTTAGTTATTTCTCTTTTAGCCATAATATACAAACATGTAGTCTAGATAGCACTAGCACAAAAAGATATACATTCTTGAGTAAGAACAAAAAAGTGCATTTACAACTTCACTACTTTAAGAAACTGTAGGTTTGTCTCTTGCATTGAGAGCAAATTTTAAAAAAATCAATGAATGGACACACTGACCCATAGTGAGTTTATGGAGTAAATACGGGAAGTATTAACATAAGTGTCAGTATATGTTGATTTGCCAAGGATTACAGCAACATAATACAATTCTCATATTATATAGCCTACATCTTCTTGGAATCAGTAAGCGGAACTTCTTCATGTCAGCTTTGTAAAGAAAAGCAGAGGACTCTATTTCCTGTGTCCCTCTGGAAAAGATCAGAAGAAGCTGTGAGGTCATTTCAGGGGTCACCAGATTAAATGCTTCAGTTTAAATGATCAGACTCTTCCTGGATTTTCATTTGTTTTTCTTCTTTTAGTTTAACATTAGAAGTACTCATTTCAAACCTGAAGGTTATCCATAGACTGTTATCAAATCACTTTTAGCTATTCTTGTTTATATGACCCAATGTTCCGCTATTGCAGCAGTAATTGCTGACTAGTGGTCATGACACTTTTATGAGGCCTGTGAGTTAATAAACAGATAAGCTGGTGTGTAACCTGCCTGCTGTGAGGGCTGTCCATATGAGTTAACTCTGTCTAAATCCAAATTTTAAAAAGACAGCTCAATTCCCCAGGGTCAGAACTCTACTTTTAGAGCACAGAAGAATTTTTGTATTTATATGTTTTACGTAAATCAGTTGAAATTTGTATATGCAAGAAATATGTCATTTTAATGGAATTTGTATTTGCTCTGTATTTTGTAAAGTTTATTTGTTTTCATTATATAAGCTTGCTGGATGTGTGAGATAGAAATGTTAGTCCTGAAATGGTTAGAAATTTGTGTGTTTTTTTTTTTTATATGTCAGGACATATTTTAGTTTCTATGAGAATATTTTTGGTAACCCTGGTACCAACATTTGGGGCATGGCTAAATACTGTAAAATGTAAGAAAATCGAATGAGATTACTTGTTTTCTCAGCATACTGTAGAAACAGACTAAATTACTTCATTATGTCACTCCTTGGATGTTACAATTCTAAAAATTATATATATATATACATATATATACTATATATGTATATATATAGTATATATATGATCAATGTTGATCAACATAATGTTGATCAACATAACATCATTGATCAACATTATGCTTTATTGTTAAATACTTTTCAAACAACAGTTACTGAATTCTATATAATTCTATAATTCTACATTTTGCACACTCTCATTTTACAATTTGTTTAATGTGCTAAAATGAACAAACAAAATATGGGATTGCCTAAACTTTACTTTTAAAGTATAGTTTCATGCATTTTGGTGGCTGTATATTTAATTATTTCTAAATGTATCCAGCTTATTTGTAATGTCAGAGCAGGTGCAGACATTTATAACTTGAATGTGCAAGGCTTCCGGGGTCAGTTGCTTCCAGTTATTTTAGCTGTGCAAAAACAATTTGTTGTGTTGCATGACTGGTATTTGTTATAATATTATTTTTATTTAATATTGTAATCAAAAACACACTTTCTATCGCAAACTGTTTACTGCACATTGTTATTGTTCTAGTTATTTAAGTATGGCTAATGAATCTGAAGTCAGAGAAAGTAGCTTACTAAAAATTGCTTATTAAAGTTATATAATGCTACTTTGCTAACCTATTTGAAAAATCAGTTTGTTATGGTAAAATGTATTGTACAGGTAAAATTGAAAATCACACAAGGACTTAATGTTTGACAAAATGAGTCTCTCAAGCAATAGGAAAATTAAGATGTTGCAATGTTACTCATACAAAGATAAAACACCATTTCTAAATGAGTTTCTAAATGAGGCAGACCACTGGACAATCCTGGTTTGTTTCATCTTATGATTTATTATCTCCTCTCTGTAAATTAGTTTTTATAGTTTTTTTTTTATATCTAGAATCTTGAACTTTTCAGATCATATCTTCAGGAGGAGATACTTTTAAATGAGGTTGTACTTTAAACGAGGCTGTATGGTGAGGATGATAAATGATAAACAATGTGTATAGGCTAAGTAACAGCCCCTCATAAAGCATGTTTCATGAACTGTAATGCTTCCAGAATACTACATGAAAATGTGAGATTTGTCAAAAGCTCGTTGTCCACAGTCCTACATGTAATTTACATATGTAAATGAACTTCAGAAAAAAGGGAAAGCTGTCACTGGGCGACACCTTTGTACCTAAAGGGTCCATAATGGTACCTTATAGGTAGGGTACAACGGGGCTAAAGGTCCACCTTAAGAAAAAATGTGCTATTCACTGCGCCTAAAATGTATAATTGCAGAAAAAATATAAACGTTGTATTGAACATTAATGGAGCAACAGATTTTGTGTGAAAATAAATAATTCAAGTTGTTTATTTTGTTTAAAAATCTTATAAATGTATGAGGTGGCAAGAGGGGCCTTTTACCCCACACACGGGGTAAAAGGCTCACGGTATTGATACAAATACTTCAGCTAAAATAATGTGGGTTTTTTTAAGTAATGTCTAAGTTAATACTTGTTCAAAACAATCACTTTAACTTTAGCAAAGTTTGTTCTATTTTCTGCTTATTTTGAAAAATAAAAGAATTCGTTTTTGTTCAATAAATATACTGTCATTAAAATATGTTAATATAAAAAAATATATTTTAAAATAAAGAAACAAAATCATTTTAATAAGTAAAGATTCTGAAAGTATTGAAGGAGATCCAATAATAATTGAATATATATTTACAGAAGTAACAACAAATGATATTTTATTATATGATATGATTAATATCATGTTTTTAAATATGATGGTTTCATTCAAAACATGGTGATTATCATTTAAAAACTGTTGCTTTAATTATCTTAAACAAAACTGAAATTCATAAAGAAGACATTCGTCTCAAAATATATGCATTAATTTGAGCAATTCTCGTTTGCTACTTAAATCTACAACATTTTGAAAAACATCAAATATTAGATCAAGTAAGCACAGAATCAACTTTGCACTGCTGCGCGCGATCGCGTCAAGGATCAGACAAATATACACGTGCATCTTGAAAAGCGAGATGTTTTGGAAAGTGCTACGCCACGTTTTTGTGCCATCTAGTGGTTTAGATGAAAATAATATCAAAGGCGCCTTTAGCCCCGTTGTACCCTACATATTAGTACATACAAATCATTAGACTTAATATAAAAAGTTGTAATAAGAACTTCTAGAGGTCTCAAAATTTGAGAAATATTACAAGATCTTTGAGCATTGCGTTGACCTTGGATGCATGCAACTCCAAACTGCTATCTTCATACAAGTTATTTTCACTAATGCAACAACGACACACTCTTATATTGTTAAAATAGTTAAATCTTGAATGATATTACATTTCACTTCATAGGCATGAATTAGATGTTATTTGTCGTAACGCCCCCAGTGTTATACGCTGCCGAGTCCCACCGTGTTTATGAGACACAAAGCAGGGGGCGCTTGACGGCTCATAGAGCAAATACTTCTAATGAGGGGCATCCACAGCTCAGGACATCTTTTGTCTTATTGGTAACATTTATACACTAGAAAGTTTTTTTTTTTTTAAACTGTAAATGCAAAGAATTGCTGTCTGACATAGGCTACAAATGGAATTCCGTAGCAATCTCTAAATGATTATATAAAAAGCGTTTTTCGATTATCGGGGTCGAATGTGATTGGTTCAACTTGACCAGCGCTGAGAAAAGTAACTGGTACCACGGAATAACGCCATCTATTGCTACATCTTGTCTGGACAAAAAAAACAAAAAAAAATACACCTGAACAACAACACTGAGAATTGAAAATACACAAAGAGTTAAAATAGAAGAATTATTATTCAGACCAATCCGCCCATTTCTTAAAGCCTTTTATCCGCACATTCGCTTTCCGTGCAAATCCCCAGTGTTTGTGTGAGTGTAGCGCCGACTGGCGGGACTCAGGATGCGTTGAGCGAGTAGACGGACCGAAGGGAGCAACGGCTGTTATGGAGATTATTTTATTTCCCTTGAAAGCTAACGAAAAGGACATAAGATTGATTAAACGGACATGAATTTACCGATTGAGTTCAGCTGAAGCAACAGGTGAGACAAAAGCGTTGAATGTGACGTATCAAACAGGTGTTTAAATGACAGGTGTGTTTTCAGGTGCGCTCACAGGCCACTGACACTAAGTTAACTCATACACTAACATTAACGCTAAAAGTGGCTTTATTCCTGAATGACCGATTCAATACAGCGTGATGGTAATGTTTAAAGTGTTCTCGGATCGTTGCTATTTTTGAATGAGGAATGAAGTTGAAATGAACTCTGGACTTCAGGTTAGCATTATGCTAGTAAACAGGAAATGGCATTTTAAATAAAACATGTTTTTTGGACATGTTCCATCATAATACCACGTTTTTGACATTATGTTACCATGTTTTCGTGCCATGTATTCTTGTGCTATTAAGTAGTAGCATGTACATAGTAGGGCTAACATGAATATGGCGATCGTTCACCATGGTATATGAATGAAAGTACCAAGCTTTTAACATAATAATAAAAAACAAAACATAATTGTCTTCTAATGGTTGGTTATACTTGATTCGATTCACGATTCATATGTTCTCGATTCAATTCAAAAGCAATCTTCGCAAATTCGTAACGATTCAATAACACGATCCGTAATACAATTTGATTATAGATTCAAATAATATAGGTACATTTCAACTATTTTTTTAATTATCTTCTATAATGTGTCTTGAGCAGAAAAAAAAAAATAATTAAGACAATTGACGATTGTTTTACTGCCCCAACAGTAATTAGAAAGGAAACATTATATGTTCATCTCATTATATAGACTAGGCTACTTAACGGAGTGCATTGTGCTAATATTTTAGAGCAATTTGATTATAGATTCAAATAATGTAGGTACATTTCAACTATTTTTTTAATTATCTTCTATAATGTGTCTTGAGCAGAAAAAAAAATAATTAAGACAATTGACGATTGTTTTACTGCCCCAACAGTAATTAGAAAGGAAACATTATATGTTCATCTCATTATATAGACTAGGCTACTTAACGGAGTGCATTGTGCTAATATTTTAGAGCTTAGCTTAACTAGAAAATAATACCATATTTCACCCAAAATAATTTTTTTTATAATTTATTTTGTTTATTTGCATGTTTTTTTCCCCTGGTTTCACAATTTCTTCAAAATTCCATTATATGGTTTTTCAGTGACAGTGGGAACCCAGTCATTAAACTAATCTAGATATTACAACAGTACTGCACCAGGAGTAACTCATAGTAGTACATCACTTTTTATGTTGAGTGAAGAGAATTGTCTAGTTAGATATGAAATCAGTGCAAGTTTTATGTTAGGTCTCCTACATGATGAGAAATCTAAAAAATATATCTATTTATTTATTTTTATTTATTTAGATAGGGACATTACCAAATTCATGATTTTTTTTGCATTGCCCCTACGGTTCTAATATAATAGGCCATACATACATATGTATACATTCATATATACAAAAAAAATAAATTAAAAATTAAACTATCTTACCTTTAGTCGTTTCGGAGACATTTTAATCCAGCAGAATATTTATACTATTTAACCATTTATGAGCTTGTCGGTTAGGTTCACAATACCAAAATCTTAGTAGTTGATACCTCAAAAATTGCTATTGAACAAACTCCTTTGTACTTTTTAAGTTAAATATTAATATTAAATTAATGACTGTAAGTAAATAATACATAAACAACTTTGACAAGTGACAAGTAGGCAATCAATAATTAGGCTACTAAAAAACCATTTCAAGCAATAGAACAAATGTGTTTGACATCTTTCAGCATCAGTATTCAGAGGATCAGTGAAATAATCGTTTTCTTGTCAGTATTGCTAATTGTAAGACCCAATAATGCACATATTTATTATAACACATCAGATATTTTTTTACGATAAAACTGACTGTTGTTACATTATAGACAAGCATTTTGAACATATGGTGTACGTTTGCTCCCACAAATATGTTGTACTTGTAGCTCTGCTTTCACACTTTGGTCCAGTTCGTCCCAGTCGATATCTGGAAGTATTTTCTTCAAAAGTAGTTCTGATGCAGTCTAAAGGAATGTTTTGTCATTATCTTGCAAAAATTCACAAGAGGGAGTGAAGATCTTTGTACCTGGTTGCGAAGGAAACACCATGCACCACCTCTCTTTATAGTAGATAGTGGGAGGGAACATACACTTGTAGTAGAAACATGTTGAGATAGGAGGGTGCAGTTCCAGGGGCAGCAGCCTTTTTGGTTGATTAAAGACCAGACATGCTGCTGTATTCTGGATCATCTGCATAGGCTTAGTGGCACTAGCTGGAAGGCTGACCAACAGAGCATTGCGGTAATCCATTCTTGAAATGATAAGTTATTAGTGATGTTTTCTCATTAAAATTGTATGATTTCCTATTAATTCTATAGAATGTATGGGAATACCAATTAGGGATGTGCGGGTCTAGTCGACTAAACGGTACAGCTCCTACTAGTCGACACTGAAAACAATAGTCGTTGAAAAATAATACATTCTTTTTAAAAGTTTATCTGGGCGGAAACTACATTTTTACCTCAGACCTCACATGCGTTTTCTTCGTGTCAGTTGCGGCGAGTTCAAAAATGACCATGCAAAAGATGAGCAAGTATGGGATTATTTTGAATTAGAAGGAAACGGGAAAGGTTTGTGTAAACTGTGTAATGTCAAATTTTCTTACAATAACTCTACTGGAGCGATGTGTAATCATATTCAATACAGGCACGTAGGCATTAGCTTAGAGCAGTGGGTCTCAACCCGCGGCCCGAGACGCTCAGGCCCTAGCCCGGCCGTGTCCGACAGCTTACCAGAATTACCGGCCCGAGCCCGTCTTTTTTTTCCCCCTTCTCCCAAAACAGCTTATACTACTGTTTCAGCTATATTAAAATAGTTCAGTTTTGTATGTAATGGCAAAGTGATTATATGCTTTGCAGGACATGGAGGCACCAGCGCAATCACTTGCATTTTTTTCAGTGGATACGCCGTCAATTTTGCTCATAAAGGTAAGAGCAATACATCATTCGTAACTGTAGAGGGTCTACTTTTATTCGTGTGCACTCACAATATCAACAAAACGTTGTGCTTTTATAAAATAAAGAAAACAA
>NW_015537986.1:507055-508648 GCF_001515605.1 Sinocyclocheilus anshuiensis
AGAGGCGCCAGCGCGATCACTTGCATTTTTTTCAGTGGATACGCCGTCATTTTTGCTCATAAAGGTAAGAGTATTACGTCATTCGTAACTGTAAAGGGTCTACTTTTATTCGTGTGCACTCACAATATCAACAAAACGTTGTGTTTTTATAAAATAAAGAAAACAAACACGATGCACTTTCTGCCGTCTCGTCTTGAACAGGAGCGCTTACAAAAATGAACCGAAACTCAACGAATAGATGCCTCATGATAAATATATCTATAGAAAGCTTTAAATTACTACTTAACGAAATAAAGAGTTTTTGTTTTTGATTTGTTTTAATTATTAATAGTTTAAAGTTTTAAATTATTAATTTTAAAGATGCACTTCTCTCTAAAGGCGCGTCTAATGAGGAGATGGCGAGTCAGGATCGACAACTTCATCCTTGACTTCTGTCAGGCTATTGATTGATTTTCCATTGTTCTGCCTTTCCCCAGCTGATTTGAATAAATAAGCTATGCTTTGGCCAACGGTGAGGGTATAATCTTCTTTTTTTTTCTTCTTTTTTACGACCGCCTAAAATGAAATGATGATAACGCGAGGCAAGTGTGCGGCAAGCGGAATTCATTGAGGGATTTGACAGTGTGATTCATAGATTAAGTATTTCAAATATAGGCTATTATATATGCTACTCGCACGCACAGAGGTTTTTTTTTCTTACCATCTTTTGGGGGTTTCTTGCTTTTAGACTAGTCGACTAGTCGGATACAAAACTTTCGTTTAAACGACAGTCAAATTAGTCGTCGCGCACATCCCTAATACCAATATGGCGGCACGATGGTTTCACTTTTATGAGATCATGAGCAATCCAGTTCTCTATTATAGATCAGTGGTTGGGACATAAAAAATGGATGTTCAAGATGAATGTAAAATTTTGAATCTCAGTGCAGCACTGGGCTGAAAGGACAAGAGACCGTTCTGTCAACTGGCCCGAAACTCTCTTACACTGGCCCTGGGACAGTCGCCATCCTTATTGTTGAGCCCTGGTTCGGCAGAGGGGGAGTTTTGTGGCAAGCGAAGACTTATGTTTGTGACTTGCAATAATTGACTCAAGTTCAGCCAAAGAGTTATTTTTCTGAGTCTATATATAGTCTTGTGGACTACTTTTGTGGTGCGTTTGTCCCCATCCACTTACACTGTTTGAGAAGTGCATTGTGAACATTATGCTAAACACCTTGTCTTGTGTCCTCAGTATCAGTCATGGGTTTGAAAGCACAGAAGATCAGTAAATTATTTATCTGTTTTTTCATTTTTTGAGTGAATTGTTCTTTAATGAATGATGCAGCGAATCAAACTTGAATTCAGTGGACAGGTCCATAAACCTGGTCACGTGCCATGGCTCATTTCACTGAAACACTTCAGCTCAATGAGAATAGTGTGTTAATGGATTATTCTGGCTTCAGTGCAATTTGATTGATTTCTGGAGGTTTTTAAAGAAGAAATGTAAAGTGAAATTTATAAATATGCTAGTGTTGGGCGATATGCTCAATTTTCATGTCGTCCTATCGTCAGCCTGTGAGATCGCCGATACACAATATTATCGTGCTAATTTAT